>NW_014040324.1:6899-15820 GCF_001186125.1 Sphaeroforma arctica JP610 | reverse complement strand
TATTCAAAAGGCTATTCAACAGTGACTTTAAATTGGTGAATTGTTCATAATCGCTTCGTGTAGGACTACATTGGCTACTACTGAATAGCACTTAGTAGGAGCACAAGGAAGTACAGCAAATTTTAGTATTTTAGAATTCCCTTATTGTATTTATAAGTTGTCCTGGACTTTCAGCATTACTATGTGTACTACATATCGGCATTCACTCCTGTAATCACGCGTTCGTAATAGGTTTCTTTCTATTATATCGAGTACTAGAGTGGATAGGGTTTTGGTTATTCCGATGTGTTTTTTTTCCAACAGGCTATTTGATTCGTTCTCGAAATGGTATGCAGTAGGTGTTGTAAGGCTACGGCAGTGGGCATTGAGTTGAGTAGGTGGCGAGACTCCGCAATGTATTCACGCCAATAAGAATACAGACAGTATCAGGGATATCACCTGCCACTCTATGAATGAGCGCGGAACTCTCCCACCTCGAGTCTGCATGTTGGTGACCGACTAAGAATAGTTTTTCAATCGGTACATAAACAATTGTAGCGTACAACATCAGCACACCGCAGAAGAGGACCATCGCTGTCGTCGCGTATAGTATGTGTAAGCTGTAGTAATCCTGCACAGAGTGTTGCTCAATTGCTAGTCCACTGGATACAGCTGAGACAAGTACGCTCGTTGGCTTGGCCAGAATTCCTTTCCCATCAGTCTTGCCGTACTTACTACGATCCATACCATGGCGACGAGCCTTATGAAATGTTGTTGTGGTGTTGTACGCTTTCAGGTGCTGTATAGTACACCTTCAGTTGCTGAATGGTACGGGTTGTTTTTTTTGCCGTAATGTACACCAGTTGCCTAACGGACGAGAATGTGCTCTTGTAAATAACAGTCAAAAATTGCGAATAGAACTGCCCATCAGCGAAACCTCGACCGAATTCCTTTGACATCTATCTGGATGGTGCCTGCAAGGTGAGAACCGTGGTGAGTTTCCTGCTACTTTTGACGCAAGAGCCCATCTCAGGGGCCCGTTTGGGTGTGATAGGTGCATGTTCCAGGACAAATTTCATACATCCATAACATGGCTGGACCGTTGCCCGGGGTGATTGAGGGGGGGGGGGGGGGTAACCTTGAGGCTGCCATTCGCAGGCAGCAAGTGCGCACGATTCAGGATTGTTGACTCATCTCAATGCGCAGATACTATGTCGAAATGCCCACCAGTATCTTACATCCATCTCCGCTTCATATCCGTATCTCTTAGGCCAACTCGAAGCCGGCCTTAGCCGAGATCGCATAGAGCAGTCTGTCCTTCAGATTGCTTCGGGTCTTATACGGCGGCAGTTTCAGACAGTTGAAACACGTGGAACTCGTCGGGAGGCGAGACGTGTCCATGGTTCCGCTGGCATATGTGAGCCGAAATGAGGGGTGTTAGTGGTTACGACGGGACGCAGGAAACAAAAAGCGGATCTGACGAATATATACTGATTAGTGCACTAACTTTGCATGCGAGACCCTGTCTTCCCATGTAGTATAGGTGGTAGTATTAGTTCCCATCTCAAACAACGGGATGCTACTATGTTCTTATTTATGTTGGTCATCTGAATTTCATGCCGGGACACAGAAATTTGTAGCTCAAATGCAGACGCAGAACGCTCAGATATAAGTCCAAATGAGCATACCCCAGTGATACGCAGAGGCTCAATATATATATATATGCGTGATTTGTTAAAATATCAATTATTGTCCGAAATATCATTCCACACTAGCAACTATCCAGTATGCATAAGTAGATCCAAAATGCATGTATTAATAGATTCTCAATGTATACATGAGTATGCTCATGCTCCCTGCCTGAGTAGCTCTTACATGCAAGCCTGAGCTGCTCCACAGTGCATGTATGAATCGAACGCAACATACACAAGACCGAAGGTTAACATGTTAAGAGTCGGGCGGGTCTGCCTGGCGTCGTTGCCTTCGTTGGGCTGTAGGATGACCGTAAACTGCGGTTGCAGTGTTTGAAAGCCCAAAGCTGGCGGCTGTAAAGGAGGGAGCATGGAAGGGTGTGTGCTCAAGTGCTCGTGGCTGAATGTATAAAAGTATTGACTATTTAATTGGCCAATAGGAAGTGGTATACATATGACGTTGCCACCGTTGGGGTGTAGGATGAGCGTGAACGGCTGTTTCAGTGTTTGGATGCCCAAAGCTGGCGGCTGCACTGGGGTAGTACATAACACGCGTTCAGATACTCATGATTGACTCTAATTATACATACCATTACATTCGTACACATGCACTTCTACCTCTGCGGTGACCGGAGTACTAGGACACTCAAGTCTGTACCTATATACACATACAATTTTTTTTATTAACACATAAACGTAGACTTATGGGTTAGGGTTTGGGGACCAGTAAAACACGCGCATTCATCATATATTCAGATAGATATGCACTCATATCTACACTTTGAGGCACAGAGTGTTCCACATATATATGCGCACTCACACGTTTACGTGCACAACTGCACCAGCAGATACAGCCCAAATCAAAAACATAGTGTACTTATTCATGCAACCGCACTCGGACACGTAAAAACCCTGAATCCCTAAGCTTTAAAAACGGCGTACGCTTCGGATTACTCGTCGGCCCAAGCATATGAAAGTCCGCAACTAAAGGCGCTACATGACAGAGTGAAGTACATGTGCCTAAGTGAACTATGGTACGTACACTGATGTACATATTTTTTTATGGGTTGCCCATGGCTGTACCCAATAGCGAGGAGACCAGACACTGATGTGATGTTCAATACAGGGGTTTTGAGAGGACTATGGTACACCGGAACACAGGTGTGTTCACGCATTCGAACGTCACAACACCTCACACATGTTAATTCGAACGTCACAACACCTCGCACATGTTCATTCGAACGTCACAACACCTCACACACGTTAATTCGAACGTCAAAACACCTCACACATGTTCATTCGAACGTCATAACACCCCCCAACACCTCACACATCATACCCTCGAACAACTGGTCACAAACTTGAGGAACAGTCTCTGCTGATCCGGAGTCAAATCGTCCTTAACAACACTCCAGAGATTCCTTACGGTACGATGACCCGAGCTGTAACCCCCGCCGTACTGTGTGTGCTCCATTAAGTTGTTGATATCCACCCCTCCTGCTCCATCACCTGTAAGTGAACACGGATGTAAATATCATCCAGTACACAGCCTTTCAGTTGTACATGTGTATAGCTATTTATGTAGGAATATAGACGAACTGCTTGGGAATGTATCCGTACCACTTCCTCTTCACAAACATGTCGTCTGTGCCATTAGCACATTTGTGTGGAAGATCAGAAGTATCACGCTAATTGTGTTCATACTCTCGAATATACATTTGTGCATATATTCGGGTTTAGCAATTATGGCTACACACATATCTAGAAATATACTGGGATGCTACTTAATACATGTATAGAGTGATTCTGTTTGTATGCATGTGTGTATACTCTTGTGTGTAAGCTGGAAGTATTTATTGTATGAAAGCCCAATATTTGTGCCTGGAGTGTGCACAAGTGTTCATAGATAGTTTTTATCGTACTGCGGCAAACAGGTGCATGCTGAAACTTTGTCAAAGAATAAACAAATAATGTATTGAAACTATTCTTCGTCAACCGTATATACTTGGGTTTGGCTTGAGGGGATACCCATAGGATTCCCATTGCTTCGAGCAGACTCGAATGCGCCGGCCAAATTGATATTTTCAAGAAATCCAATTCGATATTCTTATCATCGCTTTGCATGTATACGTTCACCAACGCGAACAGCCTAGCTCGAACAAGCGGACGGCGTATATACAATTAGGCTCTACCAATCAGCTGGACTGTAGTGTGACTGCGTTACAACCCTACGGTTTCTATGAAAGTCCGATGTGTGTACTATTCCCGTACGGTTATAGGCACTATTTGGCAGCACCACACGTGCACAAAGCGCTTCCGCATATGATAGCTCTCGTCAATTGTGAAGACTTTCATACCTGCGATCAAGGTCTGGATATCTGTTGCGCTGAACAGCCGGAGCCAGTTGCGGTGTATGACCTCCGTGAAGCCCTTCACAAATGCCTTCGATTGCTGCTCAATGGCTTTGTTCATGCGGTGATCGGCCATGAGGTATATGTACATGATAACGTTGTCGTTGGTGACGGCCATAGCACTGCCCCCAGGCACCAAATCTGTGGGTTTCAATAGATTGTAGGTCGTGAGTTGCTATCGATTACAACAGGCCAGTATTTATGATTCAAAGTACAGTAGATTGTAGGTCGTCGATTACAACAGGTCAGTATTCATGATTTAAAGTCCAGTAGATTGTAGGTCGTGAATTGCTGTCGATTACAACAGGCCAGTATTCGTGATGTGAAGTAGCTAAACGAAGGCTTGTGATTGGCACTCAATGGCCTTGGTCATCCACTGATCCGGCAAGAGTCAAATGTATATAAGAGTGTTGGTGCTGGAGACAGTTATAGCGCTGCCCCCAGACACCAGATCTGTGGTATCAGCAGGTTGACATATGTTCATGTGCAAATATAAGTGCCATCTGTATACGTAAAGCCTCTCCTTATACGTAAGTGCTGAAAAGTTGTACTTGTAGGATACATGTAATATGTGAACTTCAATCTACAGCAATATCATCTGTCCACGCCAAGGCCCTGCCACCGTCAAAAGCCTTCAAGTCTGAAACACAAGCACAAGATCCAGCGGAATTCAAAAGAACACACAACTTCATTTGGCTGAAAGGGACTACCGTGTATTTTGGCTTACACACCTGTCGTGATAGTTTCGCCAAACACATCCTCATCCGATGAGAATGTGAGGCAGAGGTCGTCCAGATCCCCTTTGTACGATTTCACAAATCTCAGACTCTTGTCTAGCTCGGCATCGAGCTGTATGTACAAATATATCATGTGTGTAGGTATGCAAAGCCTAAGTATATGTATATATGGCTCTGCATGTGCTGCTCTGTTTGCAGGTGTATATGGTATATAAGCAATATCATGTTTCATGTACACGCAGAGGCACAGGTGATAAAAAAAATCGATAAAAAACCACATCGGGCTATATCCTTGTATTCCAATGTGACCGTGTTTGATCATAAGACTTCAGAGCTACCATTGAACAACTACGAAATCATTGAGTCTTGACTCAGACGTGGCAATAGGAGTCAAATACAAATAGACTATTCGTCAGTGCACAATCACTGTCCTAGCACACTCAAACTCCCTCTGTAAAGGACATCCGATGCGGCATGCACTCTCACACCTGGTATAAAACCATATACCTCTATACGAGACAATACTCACACTGAAATAACTATACAGTATCTCTATACCATCATATCGGGAAGGTTTTTGTAGTCCATATTCTACAATAGTGGTACACTCCAATCCTTACGCCTAGTACACAACGGTATCGTCCTGGGGGAAACCCCAAATGAAACATGCATTCGACAGCTGAGTAATCCGTGGTTTTATTCAGCACCCATGTAAGTATCATTCCTACACATCTCAACATATCCTATCAGCAACGTGGAGAAGATACCTACACGATTTCGTATACAATATAATGTACTATGTCTGTATCCCAGTATGTTTTCAAGAGATGCTCCTTGCAGGCCAATATGCAGCAAGGAAGATATTGCGCTTTGGCAACAACCGTACCAATACAACCGTAGGAAAATGTGGCAGAATGGATGGACAAACTATAGTAAAATGAGGCATTTTGAACAATTAAACGGTATGAAAATGAGACGTATTGGACAACCATACCGAGGGTAGCTCGTTGCGGAAGTTGTATCTACCCAGGATTTTGTTCAGGAAAAAGTGAGCCAACAGAACGTCTTCTATCACACCCTCATACACGGCCTTGCCCAACATTCTCCTGTCGATGGACAGGGATTAGAACACATAAATTCAAAATGAATATAAAACCCCTGGTCTTAGTATTATAGCCCAACTTTATCCTGTCAATGGGCGGAGATTGGGATAAATTCAAAATAGGACAGGAAAGCCCTTTTCTCAGTTTCATAGCCCAACATTGTCCTGTCCCTAAACGGATATTGGGACAAATAAGATTCAAAACTAGACATAAAGCTCGGTTCTCAGTATCCTAGCCCAACATTATCCTGTCAATGGACGGAAATTAGGACAGAAGATTCGAAAAAGGACTTAAAGGGGTGTTCTCATAACCCTGGCTTAACATTCTCCTGTCAATGAACGAAGATTAGGACACATTGTTCAAAATAGCACATGAAAGCCGTGTTCTCAGTAATCTAACCCAACATTATCCTTTTATTGGGCATCAGATTCAGAACAGAACATAGTAGACCTGTTTTGAGTACCACTCTGCTAGACTACACGTGTGTAATATCGACAAATATGTCGTCTATATATATTTATACAGTATGTATCCAGTGTATGTATTCAGCGTACACGGCATTACCCAACACACTCCTGCAAATGGGTGATGTATATGGACTCGTAAGACTCAGTATGAAATATAATAACCTTGTTTAAGTATCTCATTATTAGACTATCCGTATCAACCAAATCGCATACGCATATACCGACAATTATGTGTCTTTAAGTAAACAAAAAGTATATTCATGGGTATTAGACATGTCCTCAAATCGACAAAAAAGAAGATATTGGATTGCCCTGGCTGTACAATTCTCAACGGTATAAAACTCTTACTATCTAACCGCAAACCCCTTTGACAAAACAGGACACTCAATTAGCCTTGCACATAACCCATTCGATTTCCGTACGATATCTGAGTAAACTATTCTGTGTAATATCCCTGTAAGGATGGCCTGGAGGGGTAGAGAGGTGTGGACTAATCCTAACACCGTTTTTCATCAGCAATGTTATGCATGTATCGTTAGATAATTATTGTTACCTTTTTCCCCTTCGTACCCAGTGGACCTGCCTGAGTCAAGAGGGGACATCTATGTATATCTACTTAAACATCTGTGTGTATATACTTAAGCATATGTCTATGTTTTAAAAAAATCTTTGTATAACTAGTAACATCTGTGTTTATCTACCTGAACACATGTGTACATCTAGTCGAACATCTGTGTATATCTACTTTAAACTCTGTATATATACTTATACACTGACAATACAAACATACCAGTAGTCCTACATACAAAGACAACCCCCACTATATAGACAGGATGCCGGTGCTCAGGCAGTACTTCGTCGACTGTCGATGCAGACTATCCCATGTACACATCATTTCAAGTATGCATTGGTACTTACATACTCGTCTGCTACAACACTTCAAGCATGCATCAGTACATACATACTTGTCTGCTTACGTGTACACCCACATGGAGTGTAAGTGTATTCGCTAGGGTAACATACCCCACAAAATAGAACAGATGCAAGTGCTCTGTCAGTACGGCCGAGAGCACTGATGGATACAGCCGATTGTCGGCTGTTGACACAAAAAGTCCGAGTTCAGCGTCAAACGCAGCCACGATCACATCCTCCAAGAACTCCTGTATAGGCGCGTATGTACAGTGTGAACGGGATATGCGGTATTTATGGTATGTATAGTATGTATGGGATATATGAGATGTATGGCAAACATGCTACATATAGGATGTACAATATGGATGACCCGGGTGGCATGTAAAGTATAAATAAGATATATGGTATGTTTGGGACGTATGGGATATGTGATATGTATGGTGTACATAATATGATATGTATGAGATATATGGTATGTATCGCATGTATGGTATGTCTGCATGTATAGTACACGCTATGCTGTATGGTATGTATGAAATGTAAGGTGGTACAAATACCTGCACGCACGTGAACAGCCCAATTCAGTTCAGTGCACACACACGCACACACATATATATATATATATATATATATATATATGTGTGTGTGTGTGTGTGTGTGTGTATGTGTGTGTGTGTATATATATATATGTATGCATGGACACGGACCTCAACGTCCAATAATCCGCAAATTAAACCATTTCACCTTGAATTCGGCACATCCACATACCTTGAATACTCCATGCTGGTCAATGCCGATTTCATCCTGACCTAATTCATTGACAAAGCGAACCCGAAAGGTCTGCTTGAACTCAACCGTGGATAAGTTTCTGTTTAACAAATTAAACCAACAGGACGCACGTGCTGAGCAAACGGTTGGAGTCACGAAGCGATACGAAGAAGTGCAGACCGACAAGTATTCAATTGAAATAGTTTATGTTCACATGTGTGCCTGTCCCAATTCGTTAACAAACGCACACTCGAAATGTCTGGCTAAATTCAGCTGTAGAGACGTTTCTGTGCAGTAAATTAAACCAACGAGACGCGCGTGTTGAGTAGACGGTTGTGGTAAGGACTATATACGGAGAAGTTCAACACTCTACGTACTTAACGAAATAGACTATGTGCGTGTGTGTGTAATCGTTGGCTGACTGGTGATACGCAGGCATGTCCCCATGCACAGACCAACACAGACGCATTTATACGTATACATTCATAGGCCCATACGTATGGTCATGAACATACACTCATGCACGCATGATGTATAAATATGTGATGACCATACATATGCACACCATCGTAACAAACATATGTACACCTGCATATACATTGCACATCTACTTAAGCAGACACCTACGACTATGCAAATACACTAATACACAAATGATGTACAGACATGTACTATACCGTAGCTGGGTAAAACCATCCTCCAGCACTCTTCCTCGCCTTATAGTAATCTCCCTCGTTGGCACGTCTCGGGGTGTGAGAGGCCGGTCTTGCTCCACATACCCTCGGAATAAACGTACCCTGGTTGTTCGTGTTAACAGTAGTAATTCAAAGTTCTTTTAATTTGACGTAGGAGG
>NW_014040324.1:0-3439 GCF_001186125.1 Sphaeroforma arctica JP610 | reverse complement strand
GTGTGTGTGTGAGTGTGTGTGTGTGAGTGTGTGTGTGTGTGTGTGTGTGTGTATACATATCAACGAATGAATAAACAAACAAATGAACAAACTAACAAATGAACAAAACAAAACAAATAATCAAACATGCAAACAAATTATACCTTGTAGCACTTGTCCGACCGATTCTTCTTCCGCCCGACTATGATGAGATTGTATATAAATCTGCAGCAAAAAGAAGCGTTCATGGTTCTATTCAATGTGCAGTCACCAGTTAATACAGTGTGATGATGAGATTGTATATAAATCTGCAGCACATGTAAACGTATACGGTATTACACCACATGTAGTCGTCAGTTGTTGCATTGATCAGCGATGATGACATTTTATATGAGCCGACAGATCAAGATAAAAATATGCAGTTTGTTCAATGTAAACTTTAATACTACGTACAGATACCCCCGATGATGTGCTTGCAAATGAAATTACAGGCCAAAAAGACGTAGCAACATTTTTATACGTATCATTTACTGCAAACAATGTACGATGAAATACGCAGTCCGTTTTGAGCACACATTTAGCAATTCATAGTGGACTAGCGCTTCATCTGTTCATAAAATACGCCGAAGGCGAAGAATTGTACACACTTAACTACCAGTTGCACATCCAAATTAGGGTTGACTTTCTTTCTTTTAAGACATCTCAGAGCTGCTACTGGAGCGTCCAAAACGGGTTCACATCATTTAAACAATACAATCCGAGAGAGAGAAAAGTATTGGCACGACAAGTGTGAATGCGCTGGCACCATATCACGCAAAGGCATACGTCAGATGAAATTATTGAAGATGCACAGATTGGTTTCCAATCCATGAGTATCAGTGAGATGCACATATCCATTCGATATAGCCATACCTTCTCATTTAAAAACACATATCTAAATCATATACCTATAGCTTTGTCATTGAGCTACACATATCTGATTGATATACCTGTAGCTATGTCATTGAGCTACACATATATATGTTTGCTATAGACATACCTTTTCAACAAGATACACATACCTTGTTGATATAGGCATATCTAATAAGTTACACATACCTTATTGATATAGCCATATCTAATAAGATACACATACCTTATTGATATAGCCATATCTAATAAGATACACATACCTTATTGATATAGCTTTACCTTCTGATCAAGGTACACATATCTATTTAAGATACCGATACTTTCTACTTGAGATATGCCGGTCCAATTGGTTTACCTATATGTTTAATTTAAGATTCACATATTCAATCGATAAATTCCATACCTTATCAAAAAACGCACAAGAAATCGGAAATCCAGGAGCGTGAGCACTTTATGTTCTTCGTGCATATCTGTATCGTCCAGTGTCACCAACAGATTCGTGCAACAGTCGCAGAATAACAATAAGATGGGTAGCATCACTTCGGCTGATGGCTGGTTACACGCTGCGGTTAAGAACACAGCCATGCCCCCTGAGGGTCCTACGGACAGTAGTAGCCGGTACAGGCCAGATAGCTGTATATGTGCATGTTTGTATGAAGTAACAGTAGCAGATTACGCATGTGTAGACAAGTCCCTATATGTAAGCTATGTACGTGCGCATGATACCAGCTTGTGCTCGGATGTGCTATAGAAACATTGCGGTTAATAACACAGCCATAGCATACAAAGGGTCACAAGTCACACACCTGTGTCTGCGCATGTGTCAGATATGTGTTTCAGGCATGCATGAGTTGGCCTGCATATAACCATCCCCCATATACGTACACGCATGTATACGCATATACACATACAACAAGAGCATATCAGCCATTGCGCATGCTTACCGCTCCCGGCATACAGGTAATCCTATTCCACAGCATGTGCTTGTCATCCGGGAACACACTGGGTAGCATATACAACAGCTGACATGCTTTGCACACGCGCAGTGCGGCGCTCAGGTCGATTATCTTGCCCCCCATCTCCCTTCTTTCGTCGGCACTCGCGGAGGATCCTTGTCTGGTGACTACGCCACTGCTACGCTTGCTACTGTACCGACGTAGCAGCTTACCGGCTTCGGATCTGGTGCCTGGCGTGATGTAGAAGTGGGTGACATATGTTGGCGAGATGTGTGGTATTCTCTCCCCATCACATTGGTACTAGACTATACGAACAGCTTGCCACCACTATCCTCCCAGTAGTATAAAGGATCACCTAAGCGACATTTATGCTACCGCTTTCCCGCATATTGTATGAGTGGGAGAGGGGGGGGGGGGGCTATATATGTATATTGCGAAATGCATAGGCCAAGCTAACAACAGATTGATACTAGACAATTGTCGGTAGCACGAAGTACCGTTTCGGCGAGATGCATGAACTGCTTCCCTTGACTACTACCAGTCGCAAGAGCATCCCACTGGACCTGTCCAGCCTAAGAACATGCAATCCCAATCCCAATCTGAATCCACGCACAAACACAAACACCCTACGACAGCCCCGCTTCCCCTCCATTCAACATACCACTACCGCGACGGCGGTTAGCAGCGCTCGGACTCTCGCAACAGCGCCCCAGATCTTCCATAAGTATCGCATGCAGGTGCGCCGATTCCCACACCCGCTTCACCTGCGCATGCACACCGTGCAGCACAGGCTTCCAATCCTTGCCCGTGCGTACGGAGGTCATGCCCAGCATAGGGTGCAGCTCACTCGTGGCCGAGGAGCTGGTGCGTGCACGCTCCTTACTCGCAGCGATCTCCCGCAGACACACCTTGGTGAGTGAGTACAGGCTCTGTACATACCGTTCCCGGGTGTGGGCTGTGTCTGGGCCGGCGCGTGTGTGCTCGGGTGTAGTAGTGGCACGAGTAGTAGTCGCACCGGTGCTGGTCACCTCAGTGCTAGTTGGTGTGCGCTGCTTCTCTATGGCGATCATCCGTTTACCGAGTGCGACTGTATTACCGTACAGTGCTAGCACCCGATTCACGTCGCCCGGCTTACTACCACACACCCCTGTTCTCTCGCCACCTGACATATCCCCCGTCTTAACTGGCACATCACCTCTTCGATCGGTGGCATCCAGAGATGTACTTCCACTCTCGGCCAACCCATCGCCCACACTCGCAAACTTCCGCGCGATCTCCCTATCCTTCATCACCGCCATGACCAGCCGCAGCGAGTCTTCGAAGGGTATGGGCAAAGCTTGCTTCCTACACCTGTCGACGAGCTCTACCAGACACGGCACGGATAAACAATGCCACACATACTCGAAGGATCGGTCTGTGGTGATCTCCGGGTATGCCTGCACATCCTGCACATCGCATACGGACGTTGTAGTCAGGAAAGTGGATTGTCGAACTGTGAGGTTGTCTCTATCAAAACCGCTAGTAAGTGCCACACTAGATATGTACACAAACTCAATATATACAAGTATATATATACATATATACATATATAT
>NW_014040325.1:89397-106968 GCF_001186125.1 Sphaeroforma arctica JP610 | reverse complement strand
ATATAATTGACTATAAGCAGTGCAATGACAATGCTAAATGGTTGGATATCTCTGAATTGTTAGCCCTAATGCATCATGTGGTACTTCACTTGTCATATTTGTCCCTCTCCGTCCCTGTGCAATCACAACCATATCTACAAAAGCAAGAATACATTCCTCTGCCATGGTGATCGCAGTCGGCAAACCATCTTGAACTTACACGCATATTCCCACCCTCGTGCTGTCGCCCCCGCACAGCTCCTCAACGATGCTATTATATTTACAAGCGCGCACACGGAATGTCCCAAATATCAATCCGTGTGTATAGAGGGTAAACTGAAAACAAAACAAACCTAAAAATTTATACCACAGAACAACCAACACGCCACACAACTAGTGAACAATTTCGTGTAGTTTTTCAGTACCCCATGTCCGAGAAGTCGTGGTAATCACGAACACGCATACTCCCAATCTCATTTGTGAAGAACAAAGTATGGCACTAACTCACAACAGAACATGCACAAGCACATTAAACAACTCGGCGTACAAATTTCACTACAATAGAGGCAATATACTATATTTCACTACAATAGAGGCAATATACTATATTTCAGATTAAAGATAGTAGGAGCGATCTACATACCAATATTATATTTCTGCACCGATCACCTCCCAACACGCCTTATCTTAAAGGTCTAGTCGAACGAGCACAGAGCACTCCCAACGGCATAACATGTACGGCCTTCTTGAACATTGGCATGTCCTTGCTTCTTTGATGTGAAAGCCTGGGCAGGTTAGCTAAGCAACACAACACTCGCTGCCAAGAACAAAAATAACACCCACAACGAATTGGGTTACCAGACGAAGACCACATGGAATCCCACCGCACGCGGTAGTACATAAGGCGATGACTGAACCAACCAATCTAGCACTAGGCTGGTTGGTTCAGTCACTACTTTATTTACTGCAAAACTGGAAAGTGTCGCTAGTACTTCGATCTTACTCCACGCGATCATAGAGCTGTGGCAGTCGCAGCAGGGGCGTATGGTTCCGTGTAACTGTCACCGTGCTTGTCCTCACAAGTGACCATGCGAGTTTTATAGCGCGTTAGACGACCGTGCTCATCTTGTTCAATAGCAAGTACATTTTTATTGTGGATGGCATTAGCGAAAACGGGCACATAAAAAATAAATAGGTAATGTCTGTGAGTTCACTACGTTCAGCGTTGATGAATTGTTGTCATTATGACCGGTCGGCGAGTTTCATAGCAGCAGAGATGAATTATAGAACTGTTGGGTCGTAGAGTGAGACTGGCAATATGGTTGGTTGTTCGGTGGATAAACTAGGTAACGTTTATAGTCCCTAGCTACCTGTTTTCAGTTGAGCCATATCGCTACGAAAGTATTAAGATATAAATATTTGGATAATTAATACGCCTTTTAATAGGCCTATTCCAAATCTAGTCTTTGGAGCGTTCGGTGTTGATAGCTTGTTGCCATTGTGACCAGTAGGCGAGTTTCATGGATTTTGGAACTGTTGGGTCGTAAAGTGAGACTGGCAATCTGGTTGGCTGTTCGGTAGACAAACTAGGTAACGTTTATAGTTCCTAGATACCTATTTTCAGTTGAACCAACTCGCTACGGAAGTATCCAGATATAAATATTTGGACAATTAATACGCCTTTTAAAATAGGCCTTTTCCAAAACAATCTTTGGAGATTTAATAAGCTTTTCAGAGATCTACTCTAAATATCTGATTTTTAAACTGGAAAAGGTTCTTATAAAAATAACCGTTAAACCTATTTGGTTAAGATTAGTTTTTTGTCCTCTTCGTGTTCAGGTTTGACTGTGGTGAAATCCAGAAAAGCTGAGTCGGGCCTCAGGTGGGAGATCCGTTTGGTGAACAAACAACAGGTTGTTAGGGAAGAAGGTGGGAACTGGCTCATGGGGCAGAGCATGCTGATGAACAAGATTGAAGATACCGACTGCAGTTAATGAGTCACCATGGAGATCAGGTTTAGGGTATAATATTATTTATTTCAAAGACGATAAGCTACAATGTATGTACATATGGTATGGCTCTCATGGCCGTTGTAGTGGTTCGGGGAAGATCGATGGGTAGAAGTGGTCAGTAAATTCCCGTTTGAAGTTTGGTCAAGAGAGTCGACGATAGAGGATACGCGCTGGGTTAATTCAGGCCAGCGCTGACAAAAACCGACACCATCGAGTGTGCCACGTATTCGCTTGCTGACCTACTCAGTAGACCCCTGTGGTTCGAATCGGGTCTTCACCGTGTAGTGCCGTGGAATGGGTTAGTGCAGAGAACAAAATACCGAGTAGGACCAGGTTGTCGGTCATACTTCGGTTGAGGAGCGAGGTTGGGGGTGAACCGATGCCGCACCAGACCACGGATGCACTCGGTATGTGCTGGTTAGCCTGGATTGAAAGTATCATAGGCGGAACCAACAAGCGCGATGACTTGGCTTGGACCAAAATTTGGAAGTAGTACTTCAACAGCGTGATTAGCCGGGGTATGGGGAACATGTGTTGAGGTGTCAGAGACGGGTGTGGGTACGGGGGCTGTTCTACATGCTGCAGACATAATTCAAGGTGTTCGTGGAGGGTACATATACCGTGGAAGTCGTTGCGCTCCTGTAATTGCTGGAGGAGATCAGGGATATTGGGCGGCAGTTTCTGGCCTACCAGGATGCGTTAGATCAATAGTTGGATGCAGGTAAAGTGGCTGGTGGTGAATTTGTGGCCACAGGGGCAGACAGGGCAGAGACAGCCGTCGGTGCGGTAGTCGAGCAATGTGAACATGTACGTAATCGTTACAGTCGTGGCATAGATACTGTACGGGTAGCGCAGTGATGGTTTGTCGTGGTCCCAGGCGGATTGCGTCAGAGGGGTGAGTGGGTTTGTGCTGGCCATTGAGTCGAGTTGTAGTCCCAGGCAACCTCCGAGGTAGTCCGCGAATGGTCGCGTGGGGAGCACGCCACAAAAGTGGAGTAAGTCTGTTGATGTTTGGGAAACCTAGGGTATTCGGTGCCCGTGATGATGGCTGCTGCTTGGATGAGTGCTGAGTTATAGCGCTCAAACCACTCTCTTATAATTGACAATCTAACAACTTATCAGGTCTCTGCTTTGCTCAAAATGTTTCAATATGAAGAACACCAAGTGGACGCCGGAAAAGAAACTCAACGGTCATGGTAACTACAAGCTTGGGGTTATGGAATATGGAAAATAAACTACTAATCAAAGCCCGCCACCATCGAAAATGATGAACGAGACTGGAATTTCGACGAGATTGGAGTGGCCCAACGCTCGATAATCAATATCGTATCTCCCGCTATAATGGCTATCCTGAGTGAACAGATGACCCCAAAGGCTATGTATGTACAACATATGCCAAAATTATGGATAAGTAGGAGAAGGTGGAAAGATTCGCAAGAGACAGGTACTTGGCACAATTAACAATGCGACAACGAGAATATGGATCAATTTCTACTTCGCTAGAACACAATTTTGTCGAGGCATGCAACATGAGTATTGTTCTTTCTGAAGCCGAAAAACTCGCATTTCTAACCAGTGCTCTCCACAAGGATTACATTTATATAGGAACTCATCTGCTACTCGACAACAATATGTTAGTATGCTACGGGGATGCTTTAGCCTATGGATCCGATTTCTGGCCATGCCCGTCGTGGTCGGATTACAAGGTGCGTTGTCAAAACTTCCTGGGGCTGGCGCCTAGACAATTCCCCGAACCCTATGGACACCACCAATGTAGCCCTAGTTTAATATCTCCGTAATTAGCGCGTGCAAAAATGTGGGCATGGCTTTGCAGCACACATCATCGAACATGGCATGTTCCTCCTACGGGGACTCTCTCAAAAAGTCTGTGGATCAGGCAGTTCTCCAACCTACAACTGCCCGTCTCAACGAAACTTACGAAAAACGACAACGCGCCGCTTCTGCCGCTGACGTGGAAGTGCAGACCAACGAAGCTGATTCAGTTAATATATACACCACACCAGCGGACGATGCTGTGCCACCGACCGAAAGTGCAAGCAATACTACCGAGAGCAATACTCAGACCGCAGTACCCTCGATCACTAGATCACTATCTTGGATCCTGTCAGACTGACGCTACTCAACCCTCGCGGACTCAACTTCGACAACCCGGCCAAAGAGGAGAAGCGTTTGAATAGTCGATCGATTTTGGAGCAAGTCGATTTTATGTGCGTACTTGAAACGTGGTGCAACACAACTTTCTTGAATCATATACGTTCAAGCACTCCGTACCATATACTGCATCATACTACACGTCTCAACCACAACGCCCAGTTCCAGTTAGTATGCTTTCCCCACTTGCAGTTTACTTTACCTGCTTTGGTATACATATGATTCTCTCTACTTACTCATTCGATTGTCTCACGAACATCGAGGTCCACAACTACGTGAACCCTACTGAGAAAGGCTCCTGTCAACCTGACATGATATGAAAGAATCTCAATTTCTAAGCACGCCAATATAGACATCCGACCAATACTCATGTACCGCGACCCTAGCTGTCGAAGCAACTTCTATGAGCATCAATAGAAACTGAGCACGCTTGTCATCACGCAATGACTCCCGGCTCGCTTCAAACATACCAGCGAGCCAATTGTGGTATACATGAGGATCACGTCTACGGACTTGACTTGTAGGTTATCCCGTCTACCAGCGCCGCCTGCCTCGACAGCCATGTATACCAAAAGCTTTGAACTCAAATCCCACCCTAGCCAATTTGTTCAGCTCGGCTAACCCACATTTGATCCCTCCTGAAACGGCGCCCATCCAGGACATATTAATAGTAGGGATAATCTTATTTATTTCAAGGTGGCAGTAGCATACGTACTTTTTACCAATGGTAACGCATGATGATTGACTAGTATCGTGAATTAGGTAGTCTTACATCCAGTCGGGTTGGTAGTCGTCCTTTGCTGGCCCTCACGGCCCGTTTCCACCTAATTTCACCAGTTTTCAGAGCCGTTCGATATTCAAGGTGGCCAAATTTTTAGTTTTAGCGGGCGTTCTGCACTCTTGACTCTGGTCGAGTAAGTGAGAAGTTTCTCAATCCTTGAGCGAGATTTGAGCTTGGGGTTCACAAAAACTCTGTCAAGTATCGCGCCAGCTGACCTAGTTGGGAGCCCAACTGACCCCAACTGACACAGTTGATAGCATCCTGAAATGGTCATGTACGCCATTTTGCAATAGCCCAAACGGCATTCATATTCTTCTACTCAAAGCTGCCGTCGAACCTCCCCTGATCCCACTAAGCACAATCGTCCTAATTCCAATAGCCCACTGATTCTTTTACTAGCCGAGGTTTTCTCTGCACTCCTCATCTCAGGGACTTTCCGGCTTTTCTCAAGTGCACACTGCTGACAGCCCATCGCCGACGCCTACATACTCTGCCCGGCGGACTGCCACCCCATTATCCTTGCATAGATTGTGAGGCACATCTCTGAGAAATGCGACCTCCAGCTGAAAATCGCTTACCCAAGCTCGGCTATAATTACCACACGCGCCGGCTTCAAATCCCGGTACTCATGTCATACAAACGCCTTGGCCGCTATGGAGACCGAGGCGTAGTCCGATGATATATGAAATGATGTTTGCCTTGATATTACAAAAGCTTACGACAAGGTTGTCCTTCCCCGTCTGAGGATGTTACTTCGTCATGCCAGTATGCCTTAGAACTGGATCAACTGCCTGCGAGGTTTTTTGGATAGTGAGCTTGCCGCCAGTATCCCACTGAACCAATAGTATCCTCCAAGGGTCAATTGTTGGGACACAGCTGTTCATAATCTATATGAACTCATTAGGTATCACCTTAGTCCTGTTCCAGCCCAAACTGCTACTCTCGTATCTGTTCGTCAACGACACGCTAATCTATGCCCCTGAGATATCACCTATGCAACCCGTCCTGGTGAAGAGTCCGGCCTGGAATAAGGAACTGTCAAGCCCAGCAAGCGGTCCTCCAGCCTCACCTACGCAGCACCACCTATACGCAATCAATGAATATCGCTTGAATCGAAGCGGCCGCTATCGTCACTGATATTAAGTTTGCGATCTTCTCATACCAACGAATCCGACTTTTGCACTTCTCTGGGCTCTTACCAGCGCGCAACTTTGCTCAATACCTGGGAAGATTTTTTGGTCTCCATCTCGACTCGATGGATAACACAAACCTCAAACCCACTTAACCTCCTCACCAGGATAGAGTAGGACTCCACAGTTCTACCGTTACAGCATCTATGGGGACCTTGCCTCTATGGGCGGATGTAACCCACCTCCGCCAAGAGACCCGGTCTCGCCTCCCATCGAAAGTTATAACCAACAGAGCCCGTCGTCACTATTATTACCGCTTGGTCAAAGGCGTCGACTCTATGGACTCCTTACTGATTGCTGCCTACACATTTGTGTTCAAGCTGCTGGACTACCGGAGTGCGGGCTGCCACTGCCCGAAATGTTCTACCGCCCCGAAGTCTAACCAGGGTTACTTCCCTCACATCAGCCCACTTATCCAGCGAATCCTGGTTGGCACCAAACTCTCATCAACTACGTGCAAGACTACCATGGGATTTGAATACCTCGGGAACATCTTGATCATTTCTTCTCCACAACCCCCAATCCAAACCTTACCTCCCCGGAAGAAGTCATCACTCTTCCCCATGCCCTGCCTTAATACCTAGCTGAAATTTTGTTTCGAAATCTCGGTCCAAACCAAGGCCTCAAGGCTACAAGTTCCCCAATGCTCCTCGCAAGAATGGCACCCAAACAAATTTTCTCCTCCTCGGTAGTCTGGTGTGGAAGCGGTGCGCCACCCAAATCGATCCGTGCAAGAGTGGCTACAGATCTTCTCATTTTGATTAGGTTCTCAAACAATTTTTCGATTAAAACCGCCAATGAAACCATTCTATTTGCTACCACGAAAATTGACCACCTGCCCCAGTCCTCACAAACTCAATCAAATATAGGATTCACGACCCATCCAGTGATGAGGTTTTTTGAACCGATCACCATAATTTCAGACCTGAGCCCCTGATGAACTATTGTACCCATCTGTCTATCCAGAGCCTCTCGATCGACTGTAAAAAAGCCCAACCCTCGATAATGATGAAATGACTTGACGATTTGAAATAAATACTTTCATCCCTATCATATCGAACAATATTTCTTTTGTAAAAAAAGAAAGGGTCATGTCTACTCGCGACTACCAGGGCAATCCTGGGCCCTGGGCCCTGTGCCTGTGGCATATACTACATAATAGGAAACTATTTATAGTGGTACAGATCAGACAAATTTCAACCTTTTGGAAAGCTAATTTGGCTATGCAAATAGCACATAGCCTGTATAGGAGGGTTAGCATACATGAAACACTCAATTCTCCCCGCCCTTATAATCTATCCTACACCTTCGGTATATATAACAATGTCTCGGAAAAAAGGGGCATACTCCGGATTCAGCCCTCATGACTCATAAAATGAGTGTAAATACGTCTGTACGATGAACAACACAAAATTGGCTCACAAAGCAGCACCATGAACCGCGGTATCTTAACTTCACCACCATCGAGAGCGATATATTTATTTCAGAAGTTCACACCATAACCTACACTGCACTATACTACGTTGCGTTGTCGCGGTCACTAACATGTCTTCGCTTCGGCATATCATCATCAGGTCACGCGCTCTCATTTGATTGCGCTTCATGTCACATGTTTGCTGAAACACATTTCTATAGCACCTGAATTCTCGATTGGTCACTCCTCCAGCTCCACCAGTAAAGATGGGAACACTCCCGTCTATAATAAATTTAAGGGAAGTGTGAGTTGGTGCAAATGTATCACGATTGACAGTACCTTCAAACAATGGAAGGTGCCCAGTGTGCATTCAGAACGCCTAATAATCTTAGAAATCAGTAGTGACGGTACTTTCACAGTACGAGGTAGTTTAGTTGGACTCAATGGAAAGTGAACTCTGTACGGATGCGGGAGCCGGTAGCGAATGTACGTATCGCGTGCCTGAGGACAGCGTATGTTTAAAAATTTGCGCGCGGTGCTCATATTTTCAGTGCCCGTGCATGCCTGGCTACTACTACTTCATCACTACATCAGGGCACACTTTCCTTATGTGCACTCGCTTCATTCACAGTCTTTGACAATCCGACGTGACAATAGCAGAGAAAGGGACAACTCTCCGACAACCCACGAGATGAAAGCAGTTGCAGAAACCCAAACAGGTTAAGCACCGGCCTGCTCCGAGCCCTATATTCTAATTTCCACTGAAGCAATGGATGCCCCCGATTGCTAATTCGAACCAATACAAAACATTCACAGAGCGCAAACCACAAGATGCTTAACAATGCTTACCCTTCCATTACAGCTGCCCATCCAGAAACCATCATCGTCCTCATCGAACTGAGTGACTGTGATACGATCGCCTTCTTCAAACAGCAGCTCGTTGGGATCGCCCGTCCCTTCGTGGTCGTACTGGGCTATTGCTACAGGCCCGGCGTCTATACAGTGTCAAGTATTACGATGGAAGGGTAAGGCACGCGGCAACGGAGGCTTAAGATAATCATACTGACCGGATGAGGGAGTATTTAGAGGAATGTATTGCTACATAGCACTAGTATCTTCGTTGCACTATAAAAAATCGATGGATGGTCAAGTTTTGCTATCAATTTGAACGTACATTGATTAAGACAATCAATCAATGTCGGTTTGGTCTTGCGAGTGAACGCTCTCAAACATCACGTTGTTTCGCACCACTGCCCCCACACCCACGACGGACATAAACTCTCAAACAGCACTTTCCAGAGCACTATCGGGGGCACAAACTACGTGCGATATTATAAAAGAAAGATTCAGCCTATGATATAAATAGGTTTGCCTAGCCTTCCAGATATGTATGTGTAACAACATGTAAAAGATGCTTACAGGAGCGCAAATGAGAAACAATCCCGCGCATGTGTTTGCACGCGTACAGCCATACTATCAAGCGTCCAACGCAAGGCAGCGTGGTGGAAGAAGATAATTTAAAATTTAACCCGCTATATCTATAGCTGAGTATTCCAATTCCGATACGTATCTAAGGACGCAAGCACATTCCGATACAAGTATACGAGTTTAGCACAACACCAACTGTACGAGACAACTACAGCAACTGTTTGAGACAAACTAACGTAAAAAGCGTACATGTGCAACCTTACCTATAGTTACTTGCGGAATGCAGGTGGCAGCTGGTTCTGGTGAAGAGCTTGAGTTGGAGATAGACGCTAAGTAAGACGTTGGAACCAGTCCAACAAGACCCTGAGAGTTGCGCACACACGTCCACCCCTCCTGTGGAGTATAATTACGCATACAAGGGAATATTTTACTAAGCATAACATTGTTCTCGAGTGCAAAGACATAGGTTTCGTCAGAGGCGTGCGAACACCGAAAATTTGTATGGAGTCGGGGTCATTGCCTGACACAAATATCAGAATAGGATACGCTCACCACACCGCCAATACCAAATGACATGCCGAGTGCGGGTTTAATTAGGAGTGACAGCATCAGTGTTTGTGTGCCTTGTTATGGGCAGTGATGACACGACGTGTTAAGTTCAAGGATAGGCTCTTCGAATACTCAATAAGGAACGGATGTATGTACATATATATATGGATTAAACACCCTCACCATCATACTCTAGGCATACAAAAATCCGCACACAAACTGTACACCACCAAATCCTATACAGAAATGATACTCCCCGCACCACCATGCATTCAGATCACACCAGAAGATGATATAATTATGTGGATTGTTAAATAGCCGACTTCTGGGATAAAGATACAGATGCGCTAGGTATAGATGATCGCACATACAGGGATAGTCTTCGCACCGGCAAGCAATTTGGATGGCAAACGCATCAGTCGCTTGGAATGCGAATGGCGGACTCGTATGGAGAGGTTAGAGTCACCAAACGTAATAACAATTTGCACGTACATCACCGGATAACATCAGCAAGCAAACTACTGCCTTTGACTGTGTGACTACTATACATATACGCACGGATAATATAAATACACCACATTTCAACCGTTTGCCATACCAAGCCATCTAAATATACCAGAAAACAACATTTATCTTGGAGTGTGTGACATTCATATCCTTCGCAACTACAATATCGCGGTACAACATAGTCAG
Source organism: Sphaeroforma arctica JP610 (assembly GCF_001186125.1). NCBI lineage: Eukaryota > Ichthyosporea > Ichthyophonida > Sphaeroforma > Sphaeroforma arctica. The sequence continues at coordinate 96,750 of NW_014040325.1, read as the reverse complement.
ATTGTAGGTACAAGATTTAAGTAGGTCACACATTAATCGTCGTGGCAAGTTTCACGCTGGCCCTAAACTTCTGCGATAGTGAGCTAGTCAGCAACTATGGCATCGTACTGTGTACGGTGCGATACTGGCAAACACACCACTACCTTCGAGCGTGCACGACCCAGCACAATAGGAGAAAACAAGTACATACAACTACAAACAACCAAAGTGCACCACACTCACATCATCGGGGAATTCTTCACACAAGCCTTCTCCCTCTGTGATCGTCAACTCATCGTCAGCTGTGGCATCGTATGCGTACTGTGCGAGAAGTGTGGGTGCGAATGCATTGGAAACAGGTCGTGCTGAGGGACGGGGTGGGGCGGCTGTCGGTGGTTGTGCGACAGCGTGGTCGTCAAAGTCAGCATCTGATATATATACGTAAGCAATTAGTTAGGCACATGCAAGATTGCAAGTATATGCGAGTTCACCAAGCACTTGTACGAAAGCCTATACGTAAGCATACGTGAGTGCACTAATTATAGGTAGGCAATCATATATAACTAAGCATATGCAAGTATATGTGAGGTCACCAAGTACAAGTACGTAAGCATATACGTAAGCACACGTGAGTGTACTGAATAAAAGTATGTAAGTATACACGCAACGATGAGACAAATAGAAGAACCAGATGATGGGGTTCGTCGTACCGCACTATCTGCCTGTTTTGTGAGATACTGTGTTCGTCCCTAAGTTTTCCCAGGACGTGTCAGATTCTTTCACACACTTTCATGCATGCCGTAGACCATCTATCTGTAGGACCACGGTTAGGATCCGTGTTCGCATACACACAACACAGAAGGAGAGTATCCCACTCAGTCATACGAAACAGACAGACAACTTGTCCCCTCCACCACGAATACCCGAATGACTTACCCATACTGTTGATGCTGCCAGTGGCGTCTCCCGGGGGTGCCTGAGAAGCATTTAATGACACTCCCGACGACCCTCTCCATGAGGCCAGACTATGTGCATCTCCTTCTGTGGCAGTCAAGTGCTCTTCTGCGGCACTCTCTGGCACCGGCACTGCGCAAGCAAGCAATGTGAGTGGAATTATAATTTAATTACTCATGTATGGCTCATGGTATGTATTGGGAGATGATCTATACAGGCCGTGTAATATATCGCGACGGTCTGTGGTACTGATCGAGAAGGAGTTCATATTGTCGATTTACAATACGAATGCGTAAATAACAAAACCTGATCCATGACTTGACCCCGTTCTAGTTTCTCAGGCATTTCCACATTTATCGCTCAATAACAGAGGCAGGTGGCTGTATGTATACCTCGCACGTGCATACAATGCTAACACGCAAGTGTGTATCAAAACACCTATGCCGAGACATTTAGGTCCGACTACGAGCATCTTGATAGATGAATAGGAGCGGAAACAAATGAGTATGCAGACATCACAGATAAAGCACTTTTTACCTACAATCGTATACGCACACTTCTGATCTATAACAAACACAACATGTAAGTTCCCAGTGCCGCACAAGACTACCGTGCCGCACAAGACTACCAAACGCCGCGACGTATGCTGCAAGATGATGCACTAACCTCCAACACTTTCGAGTCGGGCAATGCGTGCCTCGTTGCGGATAACTTCCCATTCGGCTTCGATCATCTCGGCTCGTTCATTCGCCACTACTTCCTCAATCTACACACAAACACAGCACCGAAAATAAGAAGAATACGAGCTGAGCCGCCAGTCAGGTGAGATCTCTACGCTGTCATATTGACAGCTAGTTTTGACACTTGAAATATCGCGTAGATAGGATCATGGGACCGAAGGTGTTGCACTATACATGATGCGCAGATATATATAAAATAATAATATAATAATATATTAATATATCAATTTCATAATATATAGATATAGATATAGATATAGTTATAGATAAGATATATATACATATATATATATATATACGCTCACGAATAGACGACGCACTCAAGTTTTAACATTGGTGGGTCGATGTGGACACATTTTATTTTGTTTGTTGAGGTTTATATGGACACAACCATATGTTTGTGGCGTTTGTATTCAAACACAATTAATATTTATACATGTGTTGGCATGTACCAACTTGTAGAGACACAGTAGACTCTACAATATCAAATACACGTTGCATTATCCTAAAAACAACAACAATTACTACTTCACACAAGCGCCACTAGCGATTCCCCCGAAGAACTGAAGGTACACCAGATAAAACTGGCTGTAGCATCAACGTTTCCTATCTATATGATTAAAAATAAATAAGAATATATACATGTATGTATGATTGTTTCCGTCACCATGTTTTGTATCTGCAGACATATACACAAGTGATCGGGATTCACGCTTGTGTGGACGTTTCGAACTGCCTGCCAAAATTTATCCGCTCACAACAAAACTGATAGCACACCATTAGCGCATCGGCGTCTACCACCTCTATATGATAACACTGCCACCTATATATGTACGTGTATGTGTAAGTTATGCCAACGTACTTTGTTCCTGCAGACATGTACACAAGTAACCTGAACTCACGATATGTGCGTATTCCGAGCTATTTATAGAACCTATATGGATGTTAAAATTCATTTATTCACAACAAAACTGACGACACACCGATTGAGTGGCTGCGGCATCTGAGTCACCTATGTTTGCGCTCTGGAACTGCTGCATACTGGCAGTACTCGCAATAGCTTTTTTCTTCTTCTCCACTGTGTTCCTGGCCTTTTGCGCATTATTCACATACCTTTTCGTTCAATGCGTACAACATATTTGGTAGATGTTAGAGTGAAACATATGAGCTGAACGAATGCGTGCAACATAATTAAATACGCGCAAAACATTACTACGAAAAGCCAAAGTGAAATTCAATGGCTAAAAGGTCGGGGTGCAACATAATTGCCGAATGTGAGCGTAAAATTCAATGGCTAAATGTCAGATATTCCATCTCCAACACCGGGAACACGAATCCAACTGCTCATCTCAACCTGAAAATGACACCGGTGGCTATGTGATGGCACTTCATATGATATATATCAAGCTTGTGTAGCTTATCAGCAGCACCGCTACTATGATTCCTTCGTCCTCACATGCCAACACGCATGCGGAGGATAGACATCGCACTCCAAGGGTCTAGCCTGTTCTCAAACACCAGAGTAGCTCGTGATAGCTTCACTCGTATTACCGCACACAGTGTCAGAATGCACCACACTCGCATTCTAAGATCGATATATGTGTACACCCACGCCCTACCTGTATGACAATAACTAAGGTTCGTAGTCTGGTCAACAACGCAGGGCATTTGTACAAATATATGGACGAGCTAGATTCTATACAAATTCACAAACCTCTGGTTTATGAATTTACCGTGATAAATAATAAAATACTTCTGAATACATTGTTAGGCAATACGAACACGGAAGAAAATTCCTAACAACTTCTCCCTTCTGGCTGTAGTGCGTCATCTTTTTATAGTCACACCTTTGCATAAGTGCTGTGTTTTCCACTTCATGCATTGGTCCGTTGTCAATGTCCCTGACCTCGTCCTTACCGAAGGGCTCAAAGTGGACCTTCAATGCGGCACGAATCCAAATATAAACAAAAGAGTGTGTTAGTAACCACGTGCAGACCCGGTGCTTGAGCCAAGATACGTCCGGTAGATATGTCCTTTTGTCACATACAAGTAAGGAACGATAACCGTAATTTCACGCCAATAGATTTTTGACAGTGTATTCGAGTATACACAAAGAAGACCAGTACTTTTATGCAGGCGCAACACCAAAATCCGAAGTAGTACCTTGCACCAACATAAGGACTACATATTCTGCACCAGTACACCTGCTCATACCCTCGCCTCATAGCAACTTACCTCGAATAAATCCTGGAAGAGCGAGTCACCCAGCAAGCACGACTCCTCGAACTCTTTGTCAATCTTAGCGGCAGACGCGGAGATGTCTTCCGTAAAGTCCACTTCGGCTTGTGCTACTTCTCTATGTGTAGCTGCGTAGACTTCCATATAACCTATGATCCAGTTACAATAGATACAGTTATCTATTCTACGATTGTCGCAATTATTTCCTCGCCAACCACATCCAACCGCATTGTCGATATCCAAACACAGGTATTCGGATAGATACACATAAATTTCGAAGTAGACAAATGAAGGGGTAAATTGTGAGGTGACGATAGCATATAACCTGACCAGTCGTAAAACTCGTAAAATTCGGGACACTTACAATTGCCCATGTGCTTAGGTCAAAGTTCCCCCATGCGTCTTAAAACAATTACTCTTATTGATCAAAACAGATGCGCACATATTGACATATGACAAACGGTAGCACTCACGCCAATCTAAAATTTAACGCACACGATTTCTAGTCAGGTGTCGAATCACCCCCAAGATCTTCAACACACACAACCATATACATATATACACATAAAACACTATGCTTACTCACAACCACATGCACACGGTTTATAGGTCCCCGCCATCTTGACTTTGTACGTGGTTGTCTACGTACCTTTAATTTGTGCGTGGTGATCTTCGTTGACGTGTGAGAGATAATCGGGGAGAGTCTTCTCGGTGTAGTATTTGTGCTGTGCGTTCATAGCAACTGGAGCATGGTAGGGTGGTGTGGTCAAAATGATTTAGCGGCGTACTTCGGCATGTATGGGACGTACCACCAAACTCCAATGATGACGATGGACACTCGGTTCAGCTACATGCATTGTGCAAGTGAGGGAAGCCAGTGGTCTGTATGGTGGTGACGCACTCGTGCTAAAAATCAGTATACTGGCGAACAATTAAGCCGTGGTTGATGGCTATTGAAAAATTGAAGCACCCCAGCATACAAACTAGCGTTCCGCTGATTGAGTTTTAGTATCAGTTTATACTAGTACAGAACACTACAACGGTTTCCGGCGCTTCATGTAGCTCAATTGAGTGCCTGCTGCCACCATTGCATTGAGATCAGTCCTTAGAGTGGTACACAACTAGAACAGTGCGAGAGTGCGACCCCGTGCAATACAATAGTGAGTGGCACATGTATGTGGCCGCATCTCAATGTATACTCACTACAAAAGCACAGCATAAGTTATACATGGTGCGTCTAGAGCCTGCCTGCTTGAAGAACCGGTTCGAAACCGAGTGTGCACACAGGCACACATAGACATACCCACGCCCAAGAGGTAGTCGTTCCTGGCCTTGTCCGCCCGTTGTTGGCATTCCTCAACCTTTTGACCTTGTTTGCGAACTCTGCGAATTCAGAGGAGATAGTACTAATGAGAGTGCAGTCGACCAATTCCTGACGTACGGCTCACCCACCACACTGAGATAGTCGTCTTATCACACACACGCTTGGTATCGCGATTGTTGAATAGCCCTTATAATGACCATTCACGCCAAGTCAAAGCAGGAAAGAAATCATTTAGTCACCAGCAATACACCCATCCCGCATACTCAAATAATTGCACGCACACACGCATACACACAGCGTAAATAGGCCGCGCAAGAGTAGTATGGGACACAGCACACACCTTTCTTTGATCTCATCCTTAGATTTGGTGATGGTCTTGAAACTCTTTTTGCCCTTGCTCAAGCCGTCCTTTTGTTTATCCCACTTCTCTAACTGGTATTGTGTTATACGTTCCTGATCACTGTACAACTTCCTGAGATGGTCCAAATCACGCGCGCGTTGATGGAACCGATCCTGTTTAGGTCATTGGGTGAGCCAAAGCGATAGCTGACCGAAACAAATAACTCAACCGGCGAACAAGGTTGCTGCATGCTATTAACATATGTATGCGATGTAAGGATTGTTTTCATATAGAGGATATCACGTATCAATGACGCAGTATATAGACACCTCGCAGTATGTACACACATACTTTTACTATAAAGCATGTGCAAAATAAATACGCTAACACAGCCATGCGTGCTCTAACGATCACTCACAATGCCTACACCTGAGCTTCAGACCAAATGATCAGTATTGGTTTTCGCCGACAACACGAAACACTCTGCTATTATCTATATAGCCAGCTCAAGCATACAGACGCACAAACACATGTGTATACCTGGAAGCGAGAGTGAGACTCCGCACACTTCTTCAGGTGCACTTTCTTGTGTTGGCACTTGGCCTTGATTTCCTCGCTTACAGACGCGTTCAGCCGCTCACCCGCTTTGAGATGCATACCCGCTATGCTGTCCGCTTTCTCGAGAATTGTCTGTGCACGTACGCATCGAATTGGATGTCACGCAGTGGCAAAAGTGTCAGGAAGGCACCTCCATGCAGGTGTCGTGTAAATAACACGAGAACAAACAGGTGTGAGTACCACACAAAACTCACGCTGCATATTTATCTAAAGCAACTATCCGCCGTTGAGCAGTGTTCTTATGTATTGCCAAACAAGCAAATGTGATGCACTAGTTCAAGTAGTAAACACGCGACTATACGAGCCATCCACCATTCTTGAAAGATCAGATAAGTGTAATCACATAGAAAATTACAAGTGGAATGGGGAAGTCGGGTACAAAGTTCGACTATGTGACAGCTGGGGGTTTAGGATAACGTTATACATCCGAGATCATAGGGTGAGCATCTATTGAGCCATGCAGTGGTCAGTGAGGGGTATAATGGATAGCGGCACGGGGCTATGACAGCATACCTTATACACCAATTGACTGGAAATATGTTCATTGGTCTGGTTGTTGCGAGGGTCGTGCCATCGCCTCCTACCGAGACTCTGCTGCGCCAGCTTAGACAACTGGTTCGCATAGTCTATTTCTAACTTGGCGCGTGCTTTGGTGAAGTCTCTATTGGAAGTGTCAGGAAGCGTGAAGAATTGAATGTTTGTTAAGAGTTAGTTGCCAGCATTTTGACGAAGGTTGGGTGCTCGGTATACTCGGATGCAGAGAGAAAACATAGCAAAAACACAACATACATCAAACATATCATGGATGAGCTCATACATCAGACGGAGGCCTAAGAAAGAATCGGAAAGCTTTTCAATGTGATCGCAATCAATATCGAAAAGTAAGCATGCATGTATGAATGCAAACGTACGAAAACATGACCATTTAAGCGTATGTATGTATGTAAGTATGTATGTATGAATGAAGATTCACTAAGCATGTATGGATGAATGTATGAACGTAAGCATGTACGTACGTATATATGTCAGTACCTACTAATACTTATATGCAAATGATATGTATATATATATATATATATATATATATATATATATATATATATATATATAATAATATATATATATATATATATATAATAATAAATAAATAATAATAATAT
>NW_014040325.1:85231-89377 GCF_001186125.1 Sphaeroforma arctica JP610 | reverse complement strand
CACCTAATCTAGTAGTATAGTTTCTCAGGGCGGACGGTAAATAAGTCGTCTCGTACGGTACGAAACGGTTTGGAATTCAAACACTTCGGTTCCTAACATCGTTTGTGTGTGTGTATACGTGTGTTTGTGAGTGCGTATGCGTTCATAATTTTTTGATTGATATGGATAATTGTATGTATGAGGACAAATGTATACTATACATGAAAGCTTAGAGGTGTGTACAAAGATGAATATTGACATACATCTTATGTGGTCCTGTTCCAACCTCAAACAGCTTTGTGTATTTATATATTCGATGCAAGTACACTGTCAACACCTTCGCCTTCTGGCAGTACATGATATTCAGATATTCTTTTATATTTCTGGCTACTATTTTGGTTCAACTTAATCGCCCTCATATCATACCTCAAGTCTTCGAGGATCTCCAGGTCAGATTGTCCACTAGCCTGAAGTCGTACAAGCTGCTCCGTTTGATATGTTCGTGGTGACATATTGGCAACTCAGTATTCGCAAGCGTCGTCACCTAGTCGAACGTAGTCGATGAGCCTTTATTCATATACGTATGTGTGCTTGCTAAAAATGTTCTTGCATTAACTACCCACACAAGCAAAGCAGTAATACTATACTAATTAAATTGTCTAATTTGAAGAAGGCTATGAATGAAAAACTCGTATAAATAAAGCACCTCGGGCCACCACCCCATCCTGAAGCCTCTATATTTACATAAAAAAACGGTGCATGATATGTGTGGGTTATCGAGGAGAACTTTACACAGATTCCGTTTCATATTATTGGCGTATTCAACCTCCTCTGATATTATTGGAGCCATCGATTTTCGGTGATTTTTGACACGACCTTTCCAGTTTTGAGTTTCCCCAATCTTCATCAGAGGCTTTCGGCTTTCCTCTCTGGCTTTCCAGACTCCAAAGTCCACACACCCCATGACCCAGGTCTCCAGTCGGAGTAGTCTCCACTCTCCACTCTCCAGTCTTAACCTCAAGGCGTTTTACGTTGCGACGTATCCGTTAAATCATAAACGTTGAACGTTTAAAAGTATATCTTGGGGTCAAGTATATTTGAGTGGACAAATTCTAGGGTTTATCAATTTTGCCCTAACATTTGGACACTGGTTGGCTAATGGCTTCGGGGCTTTTAGGGTTGATTTGGTTTACCGAGTTTTGTGGCCAAAAAGTATTAAATAGCGTGCACTAAATATGTATAAAGCGCTGTTAGCGAAAATATTTGGGCCAAATTTACATACATGACCGTACGGGGCAACGCAAAAAAAACCCCTGTTAAACGTTAAACGATTAATATCTAAATCAAGCAAGCATATTGCATAACGTAATGACTTATTCACGAGGTTAGGTCGTCGAATAGGCATTACACATCAGCGTGCAGCGGTGCAGCCGGGCAGGCTTCTTTTTCTATTTTTTTAATGTCCTGAAAATTCAAAACTAATAATACCAAAAATAGTTATGTTCGAGAGTATGTTCAAAATAAATACCATAGCCTTCTTCTGTTTCTGTTTGATTTCAGAAGGCTATGAAAATGATTTTACTGTTCCAATTGGAGGCTATGATTTTACTAAAATAAATACTAATAAAACTAATTGGCCACTGGCCAGTGCATATACCTTTATGGAGATTTGTTAAGACTGCGACCACTATGACTACAGTATCTATGCTCACCTGAAAACTTTACACAAAACCACGGGCGGGCGTACACCCGACCATGTAGCCCTCCGCCAACGCTGTGACGACATCAGGAAGAACTCAACAAAACGTTGGTCCAACAAGGAGATCGCGGCAATGGCCCGGCGCCAATACTACTACCAACTGGTTATGGGTAAACCGCCAACCTTAAACCGTGACACAGCCAGACACGACAGCTTCAATCGCTGCTTCGAGTCTACACCAATCCGGCTCTGTGCTATGATTGTAACGAATACGTACATGTTCACATTCCTCGACTACCGCACCGACGGCTGTCTCTGCCCTGTCTGCCCCGGTAGCCACAAGTTCACTACCAGCCACTTTACCTGCATCCAACAACTGATTCGGCGCATCCTGGTAGGCCCGAAACTGCCGCCCATTGACCCTGACCTCCTTCAGCAATTACAGGAGTGCCACGACTTCCACGGTATCTGGACCCTCCACGAACACCTTGGATCTTTTCTCCAGCATGTTGAAGAACCACCGTACCCTCACTCGTCCCTGACACATCAACAGATGTTTCCCATACCCCGGCTAATCACGCTGTTGAAATACTACTTCCAAATATCGGTTCAAACCAAATCATCGCGCTTGTTGGTTCCGACTATGATACTTCCGATCCAGGCCAGCCAACACATACCGAATTCATCCGTGGTCTGGTGCGGCATTGGCTTACCCCCATCCTCGCTTCTCGACCGGATTATGACGGATAGCCTGGTCCTTCTCGATATTTCGTACTCTGCACTAACCCATTCCGCGGCACTGCACGGCGCAGACCCGATCCGTACCACAGAGGTGGGTACTCTACTTAGTAGGCCAGCAAGCAAATATATGGAACATTCGATAGTAACAGTATTTTGTCAACACCGGCCCGAATTGACTCAGCACATATCTTCCATTGTCGACTCACTTGGCCCAAGCTTCAAACGGGAATTTACTGCCCACTTCTTCCCATCAATCTTTCCTGAACCACTACAGCGACTATGAGAGCCATACCATATGTTCATACATTGTATCATACATACTTGCCATTTTTGAAATAAATATTATTATCCCTATGAGAGCCATACCATATGTTCATACATTGTATCATACATACTTGCCATTTTTGAAATAAATAATATTATCCCTATGACTGCGACCAGTCTTGCGACCACTATGCCTGCGACTCTCGACTGCGACCAAAAAGCTCTTCCGCTTTTATTTATTTGTCGACGACACACGGATCCAAGCCCTCCAACCGGTTCCGCTCCAGCCCTTTTTAGACGACATTGATGCTTGGGGACGCAAATCTGTCCTCAAACAGGGTGTCATCAAACCCCGAGTACGATCTACCAACTTGCGACACGCGGCACCAACCCTCCGTATAAATGATGAGCTTATCACACCGACACTTGCAGATGCCCCTTGGAATACACGTAACCTCCCCCTAAAGATGGCACTCACACATGTCAAGCCTAAACTCTCCAAATACCTGGGGTTCCCACTCGCCCACGGGATACCAGGGATCAACCTCGCCAGATATAGCCACCTGAACAATATTGCCTGGTCTACACCTATATGGAAGGATGCGCTGGACCCCTTGTTTGAGCGCTATAACTCAGCACTCATTCGAGCAGCAGCCACCATCACGGCACCAAATACCCTAGGTTTCCCAAACATCAAACCAACTTACTCCATTTTTGTGGCCTGCTCCCCACGCGAGCATTCGCGGACTACCTCGGAGGTTGCCTGGGACTGCAACTCGACTCAATGGCCAGCACAAACTCACTCACCCCCTTGACGCAACCCGCCTGTGTTAGATTCGATCTAATAAAGGCGATACTAATGCCTTAGAATAAATAAACGCGTAGGTAAATTCTATATATCGTGTAAATATCGATATAAATAAACGAAATGAGACGTTTAATAAAGTTAAGTTTGCCTCGTGAAAACAGCAATACTCTGAGGGATTGTGAGGCTGAGACATTGCCTATAAATAATCCTCTCAGTACTGTTTCCGCCGAAGGGATTTTATTTAGTGTTTCGTTGTCGCTCTATTCTGGGGCGAATCCGATAGACTCATGAAATCCTACCTTTAGAAAAATTAAAATTAAAATTAAAATTACTCTTGACGTCTTTAGTTATTGTCTTAACCAATAACTTGCCACTATCAAGAATTACCGACTTAGCCTTCATCAGACTGCCACATCTGGTCGGCTTATCAGAGGATCAACTAGGTAACGGTAATGGTCCCTAGAAACCTATATTCGGTTGAGCAATCTCGCTACCGAAGTATTCAGATATAAATAAAATTGGAAAGTATATAAAGCTCTATTAATAGAACTAGACCAACCCTTTTATGTTTGGTATTTTACTGAGGCCTTAATGGCCTCATCCAAATATCTGATATGTTAAATGGAAAAGGTTTAATTATTAAAACCATTAAAAA
>NW_014040325.1:69017-71010 GCF_001186125.1 Sphaeroforma arctica JP610 | reverse complement strand
TTATATGGATTCAGACAGTTATCGTCTGATTGATCCTTTAATAGATCTATGTTAGTTGGTAGACCAGTTACGGTTATACCTAGAGTGAGTAAATCACTCATTCCGACTATATTGTCGTACTTTTGTGACATCTTAACTATCACAGCTTGAGTATTGTTACTCCTATCATCGGCCAGGGAGATTTTAACATCTGTGGCGATGGTATCACACGTAGCAGTTTTATCATCAGCTAAAATGAGATGAGTTGTTTGTGTTCTCCTTTCGATATCTTTCATTAATGCAAAGCGATCGGATATACATGAAATTTCTGAACCAGGATCAATCAACGCAAGGATTTTATTTCCATTGCAATGTACAGGGATTATTGAAGTATATTTCCTTACCTCTCGGTCTATAATACCTTTGAGGACAGGTGACTCACGACCAGGTGTCAGAACAGGCGAATGATTAGCCTCTTATTCTGGCAGTAATGCCTCGTACGGTATATCGACGCTGTGCATCTCTGGATCATATGACTCAGGTGTCGAGCTTGAGTCTTTGGGCGTAGTTGCCTGTCGACGTTCTGTCCACTTCTGTAGGGCTTCAGTAATGCCCGGGAAAACATGCTCGCGTAAGCGCTGTGTATGTTTTCCTGATCTTTCTAATTGATCTACATGCTCGACAGTCAAGTCTTTCATAATAGTAGCTAACTGATTCTTAAGATCAGCGTATTTAGTAATTAACTTACTTATGTGCTTCGGCTTAGAAGTCTCGGACGTAGATTCGGTTTTGCTACTTGAGCTTGCCTCCTCTTCTGGTTCCATAATAGGTTCCTTCTGAGATTTGTCCTTGTCCCTTATAATTGGGGACGCCCTCATAATTGGGGACTTTCCTTTCTGATTTTCGTCAGAAGAATGGGTTGGGGCGTCTTGCGACGTACCCTTGTCTCAGTTCTTGGCTTCGTTAATGCAAGCTTTGAAGTTGAGGCTATAGTTGGCCCTCGGGCTCTGTCAGAAGGAGTAGTCTCCTTAAGCGGAGTGGCTACTTCCTTATCCGAAGCATTGTCCTTTTGACTATAATTGTCAGAAGCAAGTGCTTTGGCTACAGTGCGCTTAAATGCATCAGCAGCGGCGTCGGTTGCTTGCGCAGCAGTAATAGCTGCGGCAGCGTTAGCGACTTCTCTCTCTATCTTCTTCTTTTCAGCTCTACGCTTCTTAGAAGGAGTGTTGTCTTTCTTGGTCATAATCTTAACTTATGACTACTAGCTTGTCTCTTAACGATTAGCTTAGACAAGAGAAAAAAAATATGTTGTGGTAGTTAACTTACCTTTACGCTTAAGTAGTCTAAGTAATTAATACTTTTGCTAACTTTAAAAAGTGTAAGATTCGGTCTAACAAAGGCGATACTAATGCCTTAGAATAAATAAACGCGTAGGTAAATTCTATATATCGTGTAAATATCGATATAAATAAACGAAATGAGACGTTTAATAAAGTTAAGTTTGCCTCGTGAAAACAGCAATACTCTGAGGGATTGTGAGGCTGAGACATTGCCTATAAATAATCCTCTCAGTAATGTTTCCGCCGAAGGGATTTTATTTAGTGTTTTGTTGTCGCTCTGTTCTGGGGCAAATCCGATAGACTCATAAAATCCTATCTTTAGAAAAAAATATAAAAATTACTCTTGACGTCTTTAGTTATTGTCTTAACCTATAACTTGCCACTATCAAGAATTACCGACTAAGCCTTCATCATACTGGCACATGGTTGGCTTATCAGAGGATCAACTAGGTAACGGTAATGGTCCCTAGAAACCTATATTCGGTTGAGCCATCTCGCTACCGAAGTATTCAGATATAAATAAAATTGGAAAGTATATAAAGCTCTATTAATAGAACTAGAACAACTCTTTTATGTTTGGTATTTTACCGAGGCCTTTTAATGGCCTCATCCAAATATCTAATATGTTAAATGGAAAAGGTTCAATTAATAAAACCTTTAAAAACCATTTTAGG
>NW_014040325.1:49877-67303 GCF_001186125.1 Sphaeroforma arctica JP610 | reverse complement strand
ACTATTAAGATTACATTTAGGAGACTTAATTTCCTCGTACTATTAAGAGTACATTAAAGAGACTTAAGTTCCTCGTACTATTAAGAGTACATTAAGGAAACTCAAGTTCCTCGTACTATTAAGAGTACGTTTATAATTTGCGTACTGCTTAAGAGTACGTTTATACATCGAGTCTAGTGTGGTGGCCCAGCTTATTACATCTGTCGCCTGCGTCTTATATATGCGTCTTATACAAGCGTCGTATATCTGCGTCTTATATCTGCGGTTCATATCTGCGTCTTATATCTGCGGTTTATATCTGCGTCTTATATCTGCGTCTTATATCTGCGTCTTATATCTTCGTTTTATATCTGCGTCTTAAATCTGTTTCTTATATATACGTCTTATATATGTGTTCTATATATGCGTCTTATATCTGCGTCTTATATATTCGTTTTATATATGCGTCTTATATATGCGTCTTATATACGCGTCTTTTATATGCGTCTTATACAAGCGTCTTATTTATGCGTTTTATATCTGCGTCTTATAAATGCTTCTTATATATGCGTCTTATATATGCGTCTTATATCTGCGTCTTATATATTCGTCTTATATCTCGTCTTATATCTGCGTTTTATATCTGCGTCTTATCTCCTATATAAACGTCTTATATATGCGTTTTATATATGCGTCTTATATCTGCGTCTTATATATTCGTTTTATATATGCGTCTTATGCGGTTTATATATGCGTCTCATATCTGCGTCATATATATGCGTCTATCGCCTGCGTCTATCGCCTGCGTCTATCGCCTGCGTCTATCGCCTGCGTCTTATATATGCGTCTTATATGTGCGTCTTATATGTTCGTCATATATATGCGTCTTATATATTCGTCATATATCTGCGTCTTATATATTCGTTTTATATATGCGTCTTATAAATGCGTCCTATACATGCGTCTTATATATGCTTTTTATATATGCTTCTTATATATGCGTCTGATATATACTTCTGTTGCCTGCGTCTGTTGCCTGCGTCTGTCGCCTGCGTCTGTTGTCTGCGTGTGTCGCCTGCATCTTATATATGCGTCTCATATCGGCGTCTTATATATGCGTCTATCGCCTGCGTCTTATATATGCGTCTTGTATCTGCTTCTTATATATGCGTCTTATATATGCGTCTTATATATGCGTTTTGTATATGCGTCTCATATATGCATAATATATATATGTGTCTGTCGCCTGGCATAATATGTATATGTGTCTGTCACCTGGCATAATATATATGTGTCTCGTCCTATATATGCGTCTTAAATATGTGGCATATATCGATGGTTGCATGTATGAGATGCATGCGATAGTTACATGTATAAGACTCATGCAATATTTGCATGTATAAGACGCACGCGATAGTTGCATGTATAAGACGAATGTATAAGACGCATGTATAAGACACATGTATATGACGCATGCGATAGTTGCATATATAAGACGTATGCGATAGCTGGATGTATAAAACGTTTGCGATAGTTGCATGTATTTGATGCATGCGATAGTTGCATGTATAAGACGTATGCAGTATTTGCATGTATAGGACGCATGCGATAGTTGCATGTATAAGACGCACGCGATAGCTGCATGTATAAGACACATATATAAGACGCATGCGATAAAATAAGTCGCAAAAGTAAAGGTAGTATGTATCTGACTCTTGACTAATGTACTATGTTAATATTTTATTCAAATATCAATCAGTGCTGATCACAGGCTACGCGACACTATTGTATACTAAACATAAAGACCTTCTCGCTTTTGTCTTGTTTATAGTTTTGGCTACTCCCGACTATAGTACTTGCTTGGAAGCTATACTCGCGAACCATCGGCCTCACTAATTTAAAGTTGCAGATCCACATGCCTTTCTATTCCAGATCCAACGGTTTTTTTTCCATGCTCTAATTTTCATCTTCTATTCTCTAATTTCTCATCTGCCATGCTCCAAATTTTCACCTTCCATCCTCTGATTTCTCATTCAACGGAACGACCTTCTATTCTCTGTTGTCACATCCAAAGGAACGGCATTCCATTCTCTGATGTCATATCCAACGGATCTACCCTCCATTCTCTGATGTCACATCCAACGGATCTGCCTTCCGTTCTTATACAACGGTCCATTACACATTTCCAGAAGCATTCCGTTCATGTTGTTAAGTGAGTCTGTGAGTGAATACAAGTAATATATGCCAGTGAGACAGGGAATGCCCAATATAACAATCGGAATGATATATGAAAGAATATACAGCATACCATACCTGTACGTCACAAGCTCTTCTTCTTTCCTTGTATACTCAATCGACAAATCTGAGAAGGGTGGAAACAGTATATAGCCATGATTATGAATTGCCATTTTTTGTTGATACATTCTCCCGACAGACAATGAATAGTACATACCTAGTTACACAAAGCCCATGTGCCACACCATGCCGGTTCATTAGTGGCACAACGTCTTTTCTCATTCAATAATGGCAAATAATTCTCAACGGCATATCCCATTTATATATTTCTCCCTTTCTTTAATTTGAAAGGGTATCGGTTGCACGGTAGGTATTTATAATATTACTATTACTACTCTATCACTCCGTTCCTCTGTAACTCACTCCATAGGTATGACAATAAAAACATTTGTGAGAGAGGCAGACTTACTGGTCGCAGTCGAGAGTCGCAGGCATAGTAGTCGCAGTCGAGAGTCGCAGGCATAGGGATAATAGTGGTCGCAAGACCCGGTCGCAGGCATAGTGATCGCAGTCGAGAGTCGCAGGCATAGTGGCCGCAGAGAGTCGCAGGCATAGTGGTCGCAGTCTTAACAAATCTCACCTTTATGAACCTAATATCAATACGTTTTGCGTAAAAATACGTTTATTGTTGATATCGATGCGCTATGTCGCTTTGTATGGGTACTGTCCTTGAGTAGTCGCTCCAAGTGTATTTATTTTCAGAGCCTTGTGGTTCAACTTTTGGATATTTTGCCAAGGGCTTTTTTATTTTCAAAATAGATTTTTCATTTTTCCTCTAGTAGACTTTTTTGACCGGAAAAAACGTTTAACTTGCATCATCGGAAATACATGTATTTTTAAATATGTATCGGACCCGGTATTGTCAACCATTTCAAATATCACAAATGTAAATAAATACATATTTTTATCTCTAGAGGGGGAGGTATTTACATATGAAATGTGTATTTTTGAAAATACAAATGAGTAAATACAAACTAGTAAGTGGGCTTATCGAGCTTATAGTACATCGGACCATGTTTCCCTTAACCTGTCGCAGAGCTTTCAATGGCCCTCGAGGCCACTCGACGCTACAGTCTCTGATGAAAGCACCTTTGATCGCCTCTCATTCCCATACCGGTACACAGTACAGGAACTCAGAACCTTCAAACAATAATGGAACAAGCACACACCTTCAGCGACGATATTATCGATGCATACACAATGTACCTCTGGAAGAACCTCGTACATACCTGAAAAGCGTGGTTCGATACCAACGACCCAAATTCCACACGCTTGCTCATATGCAACGTCAATCAGACGCCCCAAACTCCTCAAATAGCGATTCACTGCATACTGTGAGTTCGGTGCATTCACAAGGAGCGTCACGGGAAAGCGAACACGCCACCTTAAGCGAAAAGAGTAGTATCACACAGAATGATACTACAGAAGGAACTCAAGATCTACACACGGGCGAAGGTGTGTTCTTGCAAGGCCACGAAGAGCGTATCTAAAGCTCTGTATTAGTAACTGATATTATGTAAATTCGTAAATGTGTACACAAGATTTGATATATACTCTTCCTCCGTCCTCTGCTTCAATTTTTATATTGTGATCGTGGCCATATACTGAAGGCTGCTCTCGTAAGCATATTTAAGACTACACATATCTGGTTAAGTATAGTGCGATATCGGTTCTAAGACTGGTGTGCACGGTGATATCTCGGCAGTGACTTGCACCGATAGATTTGTGGAAAATTAATTAGATGTGGCAGAATACGAAGATGCTCGTTCATGCTTAAAAATTTGGGTGATTTGCTGTATTGCTTCAAGGTGCGTTGCTGTCTTTCATGTGCTCATGGTTTTGCAAGTCCTGATGTGGCGCTCGCGTGTATTGCTTTTCAGGTTTCCTAAACAAATGAAAGCGGCTCTTTGTTTAACAGATTATGTTAAGCCTAAAAGAGCCAAGAAGCCGAAAAAGGAAAAGAGACCCAAATGGGAAGATACGGTGATAGTCATGGAGGTGGACGAAGTTGACTTCGAAGAGCAGTTCGTAAAGGGAAACGGTCCAGGCGGGCAAAAGATTAATAAGACGAATAGTCAAGTTGTGCTCAAGCACATCCCCACGGGGGTAGTCGTTCATGTATGTGGCTTACCGAGTGATTGGTGAGTGTATTTATGTGTATTTTGTTCTCAATCTCGTTTCGAAATGCTTTATTCTGTGATTGTGTTCTACAAGAGTGTGTAACCTTGAAGGCTGCTGTGCAGTTGTAAGATCTGGTGTATTGTACCGATTTAGTATGCTCAACTTCAGAGTTTTATATAGAGCGCTACCTGCTGATATGACAGCCCTGACAACTCGGGAACAGTATAGCGGGTTCTCAGCTTAGTTCGGTTAACCCTAGCTTGACGTGGTGATTCAATAGAAACCTGCACCATGTCCGATACAGTGTCAGATGGGCCGATCGCAAGCACAGAATCGCAAGGAAGCAAGAAAACTATTGGCACTAAAGGTCACCCAGCACATACACGGGATCGACCCTAAGGCCCAGAAGAAAATGGACAAACTGAAAAAGAGGAAAGCGGACAAACTATACAAGCAGGCCAAGAAGAAGCGGTTGAGCGCAGAAGCGTCAAAGAGTGCAGAAACCCAACCAAGCGAAGGCAGCTGATGCCAGGATGATGAGCGAGTCTCACAATGAATGACAACCATACGTCAATGATGCACTGGTGTCTAGTGTTTACAATAACAAGGCGTGGGCCTCGTAAGTGATAATGGTTTCATGCGTGTACATGACACAGCTATGAATCGATTGTGTAGCCGCACTGCGAGACGATATGGCTGTATATTACGTTTTAGCATCACTACCGAATTATCATGTGGATGTAAAGCATGTTTATACCATTTAGCAAGCGAAGCATCAACTGCAAGGCATGATTATCGAAAGGAATCATACAAGTGAGTATTTTAACATCGCTTTAATACTTGTGGAATGATAATCAGCAATCCCGTACAAAAGTGAGTTTACAAAGCAGCTCTAATCTATATTTCGGGATGAATTTGACTAACAATTCCTACTGGTCAAAAGAGGCTAAATTTTTCACTGAAAGCAAGTTTCATAGAAGCGTTGCTACTTGCAGTGTCTGAGAGGTCGGACAGAGTGGCTTGCTTACCGGAGAACAAGAACACGAGAGGTTCCGGTCCTCCACTTTAATATGGACCAAAGTATGGAATCGGACACTGCCGGCGATTTGGGCAGCGATACTCGGGTTTCAATCCGTGCTTAGTCTAGTATTAATTGAGATCTATATAGCCAACTGACAACTGTACTTTAAAATGTGGGACATGAGTAAGGTAGATAGACAGCTGGATTTGCATGGTGCAATGCATCGCACCTGGGAGATGAGAGTATACAGACTACAGGACGCGTCGGTATATGCTGAGAATAAGATAGATGTAAAGGAAAACGAAGGTTATGCAAAACTCTTGGTAAATAAACATACGTGCTCATGACAGGAAAGTGCTGCATGAATAAATTGGCGAGAAAGCATAAATCTATGGACATTGCATATTCTTATAAGACATACTTGTTCACATATACTAGATTATCGATACATGGATCGAAGTATTAATATATTGCGCATGTTTCTCACATGGTCACACAATATCAAGTCCATAGTGTTTGCACGATTAATAGCACATATATGATAGGATTCTACATTTATTATCTATGCATGTATATTCAATGTAATGCACTTGGGGGTTGGAGCTGCGATTATAATATTTACAACCAACTAACATACAAACAAGGAGGAAATATAAAACATTCCTATTGAAGGCAACACACAGATTATTAACCTACATGAGGGATATATCATATACATGTTAAAAGACGAACAATCATGAAGGGTCAGCACACTATGTAGAAACACAACCATCGATATCTAGCAATGAAATTGCAACGTGAAGAAAGCTAGCCACACCTCAAACAACACATTCTATTTATGTGCAATACGAGACTACAAAATTCGATTTATGTGCAATACAAGACTACAAAATCGCTCTTGCACGACAATACATGAAAATAAGCGAGGTTGCAATGCTTTTCGGGCACACAATCGGCGGGTATCTCATACAAGGGGACAAGAGGTTGCATGTATCCAAAGAATTGTGTTCTTAATAAATCTTCTTACACTAAAATATCACGAACATCTCACCAGTTATCATCATGTGCGTTCCTCGACCCTTCCCCAGTTTCACTAAAGTAGAGACTAGAGTTTGCTGAGAAACGTATGGAATATAATAGATACGTATCGTGTATAAAAAATATCGTAGATACATACATTGGCGCATGATAGGAATGTGGGGCTGTGGCCCAGCCTGTGGGCTGAGACGCCGAGTGCAAATGAAGAGTCTCGACTTTGCCAATCAAAATATCACGAACAATAAAAAGGGGTTTTAGTAAAGCACAATCGGCAATTCGGCAACATATCATCTTTTGCGACTGCACCAGGCCCACTGCACCATATCATCCAGATGTATCTGTCCTCAGTCCTGACTCCTGACTTACCTGAGTCCTAAGTTCTGAGTCCTAACTCCTTCTGCGTCTTGACTTCTGAGTTCTGACTCTGAGTCTGACACTCTGACTTCTCACTTCCAAGTTCCGACTCGACTTTGCCACAGACAAAGGTTAAAACAAACCAATAATATTGGATCATCAGTTGTTTCTCAGCTCTATCATCGATTTCATCTTTTTATTGCGTACGCAAAATGCAGTTGCCAAAGTCACATTTAATCCTAGCCCAATTAAATTCTGTCATGTCAAGGGAAATAATATTTGTCTTCATTGTCTCGCGTATAAGTTTATATCGTTATACAGTATTTACAATAAACTGAAGTCCATATGTACCGTCAAATGGTAGGGGAAACGGGGACGGGGAAACGGGGACGGGGAAACGGGGACGGGGAAACGGGGACGGGGAAACGAGTCTCAAGTCACTGAGGGCCCTCAGGGCACAGGGGTGTTTCAAAACCGATATGTGGTCGTATTTTAAAACTTGTCATCGTCACAGCTTTTACAAAACGGACAAAAAAGTATAAAAGGAGGGTGAAATCTGTTTCCTACGTCAATCAATCAAAAATACAACACTGCAAAGTATAAATTGATCAACAAATCTCCAATATGTCTTCCAACGCCGCCAACTCAAACACTGTGACCGACATTAAGGAGGCAGCCACCAGCGCCATGAACACCGTGAGTGATACTGTCAGCCAAGCCGTGTACGGCGAGAAGTCCACCAGCCAGAAAGCTGCGGACACGGTCGATCGAGCTGGCGACAGTGCTGGGTACAAAGCAGAAAAAGCGAGCAACACGGCTAACAGCGCGAAGAACGACCTGAAGGATGCCGCTCAAGATGCAAAGGAATCCGTGCAGGACAACAGCAACACCACCAAGGATACCACCACCGCCTAAATGGTGAAACCCCGTACCCTAGCTGTGAAGCGCAGCGGATATGCTAACATCAATTGTGAAGCTCGAACGTGAGTGTGATATCTTATTGACGTATACAAAAACATTATGAATAAAGAATTTAGTATGAAACTTGAAACTCGCCTCATGAGAAGCAGAGCGCATATATGTTTTCAGGGTTCTGTTCAGGCATTTTACTGCGATGTTGTTCTAAATTAAGCGCCAAGAGTTGATATCTATTGCATACTAAACATAACGCTATTTAAACCCATCAGCATCGGAAACTACCGCATTGTTGCAGCAACGCATATAACTTCCAGGAAGTCGGTCATTTGCAAGGTCCGAGCCTGATATGATTTGCGGAAAAATCTGAGAAATATCTCGAAGAAAACAAAGTTCTTTGTGGCAATATGTTTCTTTCGCTCTTGTGTCGATCAATCCACGAGCTGGCGCATGTGCTCTGATTGACTCTCATCGTCGGCAGATTCTTTCGCCCGGGTTCTATGATGTTCTTTGTTTCACCGATATAATCAATTTGCAATCATCGTTGGTCTGGGTGGTTGTCGGAAGCAGCCATATTTATCCACTAAAGTCTGATAGCCTATTTTACGTCACAGCTACACGAGCTGCCTGAATGCTCTGCTAATTCTACTGTATTATTAGCCGATCACCACTACTTTTCACAAGTAGGTATCGATTCAACTTGAGAGGTTACAACGTGATTCACATCCATTTTGTAAACTATTGTGCGATCATGATCGGATCTCCGTGCTACGATTAGGTCCATCTCCTATGCATCGATAGTGCCATTTTCACTTCAATGGTGGTATTATACTCCATTAACCGCCGGCCTGAATTGTAGATTATACACATCTAGATCTTCCTGAGAGAGCGGAGCCGGTGACGATGTCATGGGCTCTGGCGATCCGGAGTCAACGATCACAGAAGAAGAGGAATGTAAAGTGGAGAAGGTATCAGACGTACAGAATGTGGATGCACAAGATCCATGTCATCGCACGATGCAAGAAATAGAAATAGGTGCGTGTGTCACGATAGGAAGGGACAGCGCCTGTGGTGGTCACGTAAGCGGGTACGGACGTGAAACAAGGATGATTGTCCCTTCCATGCGCAGCATATGCAACAGCAATTACTGACCAATGACGTACCTTTTCCGGAGAACGACTTCGGAAAAGCAATGACATCGCGCAGGCTCTCAGCATGAGTCAGCAAAGCCATCGCCCTGTCGAAACCTAACAAATAGCGAGAAGAACGTAAAGCAGATTAGCATGCGCGGACGTATGTATGCTATATATATACATATATATATACATACATGCACTCACGTGTACACACACACACACACACACACACACACATATATATATATATATATTATGTGTGTGTATAAAGTAAATTGCGTCTGCTTATGCCGAAATAATATTGAGCAGCATTCTGACTGTTTGTTTTTACATCAGGATGGGAAAGTAATCAAAAACGTGATCCATCCGTAAGCCACATAAACAACCAGCTATCTAGTAAATCTATAGCAATAATTTCTACGAGTGTAATTGTACAAGTAGCTGGTGGCCATCTTATAACAACTTGAGGATTTGCATGCACGTGAATAAGTACAATAACTCAGGGTCCGCACCGCACACCTTATGAACAAAGGCCTGCCAAGCAAGCGTGCTTGGTCATATATATATACGCATACCAGCACGCCAAAGCATCATTTGGGCACAGTCGCGTAACGGTCTACATTCACAAGCTAATACATGGACTACCTACCGAGCGCAAAGCCACCGTGTGGCGGACATCCGCTCTCTAGCGCAGTCAGTAGATGCTCGAAGTTTTCAGCATCTACCTTCAGACAGTCCTGCAACACCTTACGTTGAACGTCAGATGAGTGGATACGTATCGACCCACCGCCCAACTCAACCCCATTGACGACCAGATCAAAGTGTTGACCCCTGATCTATATTATGAAAGGGTAAGTGTATGTGAGTGAGCTGAGGCTATATTTATATAAATACACTCACAAGCAAATGTACAAGCTTTAATTGAAATATTGAATAAAATCAAGGTCGTACTGGAGTTGGTCGCAAATGCATCATAACAGAATACAGAAAAATAAGCTCGGTGATGCACACGCACAATGTGTAAGAAGGCTTTCAATCGTGATAGCATGAGAGTGATGTATTGGTTTGGAAGTCACCTTTTACATCATACCCTTTAGCATAAGGGTTACAGTGCCCAATAAGTAAAAACAATAAAAATAATGCGGAAAAGATGATCGTCAGCACAAACTACAACATCACGTCACATCACATATCATATACAACCATCTCCAGAGTTACAATCATATTCCCCACCTTCATCATGCCCTCTACAGTGCCGTTCAAGTACTTCATATCATCGGCGTGTGGCGCTGTGAACGGATGATGGGTCGTACCCAACCGCATTGTAGCGCTGTGATTGCTATCGCTCTCGCTAGGCGTGCTCGATTGCTCAGGTTCTTCTTCGGGGGTGAAGAGTGGGAAGTCTGTGACCCACAGGAACTCGAACTCGTTGGCAGAGCCCTTCAGAGGCCTCACGGGTAAGCCTTTGCGTTCCAATTCGGTGGCACACTGCAATCGCACCTGTTGCTCAGCAAATTACGGGAGAGATTGTACGTCAGCAGAGTATTGCATGTTGATGTACGGCATCTTAGTGGTATACGCTCAACAATGAGGCTGTACTTCCTCCACTGAGTGCACCGTGGTTATACAACGACTCATTTAGACTAAACATTCGGCAGTTCACATGTAGCATGTATCCCTCGTGTCAAACATGCGCACACACCAATCATGCATATAACAACCGTACGTGGAACCAAAAAAAACATAAAGAAATACGACTGACAACGCACGCAGCTCTCAACTGTACCACTATCGCACGCGCTTATGACTTTTGCCATCGCAGGCACCCCCAATGGTTGGTTTAGCATGCATAACTTTGAAAAATCAACTCACATTGAGCCACAAACATCTTTTCATCGAATAAGTAACCACTACGATACGTTAACGGTGAGGAATTGAGCAAAAATATGTATCCAGGAGTGGTTCTGAGTGTTTTCATGGGCATGATAATGATCACCTGTGAGCGTCGCAAACGAGACGTACCTTGCCCATAGCCTCGAGTGTCTTATTGGTCGCTCCAAGGCCTACTATTACCATATCACCCTCTTGTAGTGACAGTGTACGTTTCAGCTGCTCCTTGTTGTCATTTGTCAGGAATTTTGCAATAGATGACTTCCAGGTCCACTCGGAATCTGGGGTGCGCAAAAGCAGAGAGGGTTGTGTCGCGGTCAGAAGAGTTGCGACTCGACGACAACTAAAGTGGCATGGGGCTATGCAACATAGAATGTAGCGCAGGCAGTGCATGTCTTACTGTTGTTGGAGTGGTGTGTGATGTTTATCGAAATTGACAGCTCCCATGTTGAAAGCGCGGAAAAGTTCAGACGACGACAGAGGAAATGATATGGAACGAAATCTGCTTGCAGGCAAACGTGCGACTTCTGCATACAGCCCGAGTCTTCATATATGAAATATGATGTTGTAAACCAAACCATTTAGGCATCCAACGTGCCACTCAATTAAAAAAAAACTTTGCTTCCAGAATGTATTCAGATTGTGCCTTTTTAGAACCTAGATACGCTGTAACAACGTTCACAGACACACCATTTGCTGAGACTTGTATGAACGTGGCCGTCTGGCAGCCGCTTGCCCGCACCTGCTTGACTAGAGCATCCACGTCTTTTCTGCTCATCGACTTGCTCCATTTGCCCAAATTGAATCCCACCACACTCTTAGACTTTTCATTGGCTGCTATATTTAGGAAGTCGGCGCTGGAATTGATGAAAGGGGCGTCTAAGTTTGTTAACCGCATATCAAACCGCAGATCCGGCTTGTCACAACCGTATGATGTCATGGCCTCGGTATAGGTCATATGGCGGAAGGATTGCGATGGAATCTCGTACCCTGCAGCTGCCCACATGTTCTTGCATACTCTCTCACCAAGGTCTGTGCTCAAAGTGTGTTAGGATAAGAGTGGAAGAAGAAGATAGCGATTAGCCACGGAGTTGTATATGCAATACGAGACTTGTGACGTAGAAAATATTGTGTGGCATGTGCCCAAGCCCCAATACAATTGTACATAAAGCTATGGTAGGTAAAGGGATAGGATACAGTTGGACAGAACGACAACCTTATACAGATGGCATAGGAACAGTATCAAGCGACCGGATAAATGCTGCTCTTTCTGACTTAAGCTATTGTACGTTTTCTAAAAGCCAGCACTTAAAATTCCAATCAAACAGTGCTGCGCGCGCACACGTGTCCGACAACAGCACATAAATATGAAGCCTGCGGCAAAGAAGACCACGTGAAGTTGTGGGACATACATGCATGTACTCAAAGATGTATGAGTAAAATTAAAATGTAATACACTCAAATACGTGTACATATTCCTGGTTCGCCATGTGATTGTGCATAAACGTATCATACATGCGTTGTACGTGCCACCATTAAATCGAGATTGAGTACGATGTGCAGGCACTTTTTTTATCGAGCATGACAAGAAAATATGAAGATTGCCTTCATGGCACACGTAAAACCAGTACAGACGCTTTGACCTTAATTGTACGCAAACAAATTTTCAAGTGTATGTGTAACTACATATTAGCGCAAATAAATACATATACGCACATATCGATACATGAATATATCCTTGCGCACATGTATGCATTTACCCATGACGTCTTGCATAGTGACAAACGACATCTCCACATCGATCTGTGTGAATTCGGGTTGTCTATCGGCTCGCAGATCCTCATCACGGAAGCATCGCGCGAATTGGAAGTAGCGATCAAACCCTCCCACCATCAGCAACTGTACGCACACACCACACATCGCAGGCACAAGTGGTATAGAAAGTGTAGTGGGGATAAACGACGCTGAGTATAGATATTAGCGATACTATGTACGCCCTTACATACAGGTGGATAAAGTAGACATTAGTCCTTTGCATTGATGCAGGTAGTTTTGCTATGCGCCCTATATATACTGGAATGCAGTAAGACATGGTCGTTCTGACGATACCTGCTTTGGTGGACCATACGTCATTCACCACATCTACATGCATACCTACGTTGTATATGATTTGAGCTTTGACCGCCACACATACGGAGCGCAACGTCTCCAAAGCAGCCAGCAAATATCGGGTGTGTGGTCAATATTAGAGGTTCGAATTTCGCGAACAACTTGCAAGCACATAGATATCGCCTTGGGTGGCAGGTCTTCCTAATACCGTATCGCATATAGACATTTAATTAACTACGAGCAGAAGCAACGGTCGACCACGTCGTGACCCTTTCCGGACATCCGTATTGTAAGCCACCCACACAGGCACTGCAATCGAGACCACACGAACCTGTTTGTATTGTTGCGGGCTTTGTGGTAAGGCGTAGAACGTACCCGACGCTCGCGCGGGTACAATAAATTCTCTCGCACCCTCTGGTGTCCGCCTGTGAAATAGATAGCGAGTTACAAAATGCCCGATTTAGACTATTCTAGGTTGGATAGCATATGCACGTCCCATCAATTGCATACCATAGCGCATATTGTGGACTGTGTGTTTGCGATGAGTTTATTTCGGGGGTCAAAACATACATGATGTTCTCGGAGTGTTTATTTTTGAACAGGTGCGAGTGCCTTCATTTCAAAGCAGAGCACAGTCCCTGGCACCGCATGCACGTGGCGTGAGGCACGACAATGGGCATGACTACTACTGTACGACGTAAAACCAGCCCAGCACAAATAGACGCACGACTTGATCTAAAAATTGTAGTACGCAAAGGATTTTAATTTCTCCACACACATTCAGGCTGTACCTTAAGATATATCCATCTAGGAGCGCATTGACATACATTAGATACGCAGTCTGTGCTGAGGTAAGCGAATATCAAGCCATCCGAGAATACCTGGCACCCAATTGACTCATACTTGGGGAACGTATTAGGACCCGTATCTTTACAGATGCACGACTGTTAACTACTCTACCTGAAAAGGAGAGGCGTTTCAATCTCCACAAATTGGCGGTCTTCCAGGTATCGCCGGGTAGCGCTGGCGACTTTCGCGCGCAGCCGAATGTTTTTCTGCAGTGCATTCGAGCGGAGGGCCAGATATCTGCGCTCCATACGAATCCCGGCCATGTTGGCGCCCTAATCCGAACAACACAGAAACATTCAGTGTCAAAACATAACAACTTGACACTGATAGTCTATACTTTTCCGTGCAGAATCTAAATAAGGTCGGTAGAACTACAGAAGGAGGTAATGCCATGCACTATCAGAAGGATACTACCACCTTCTTGGAGTTTGATGGTTTAAATGGTAACGATGTGATATTGTTCACCTACAAGTGTCTTGGTGTCGGAGAGAAAAAGCGGCATACCAGCTTTCCGCAGTAATCATTCGTACAAGGCTCACCGTGCGCAACGACAAAAGATTCATACAGTACAGCAAACCCCAGAAGGACACTATTGCATTAATGTCCTCTTGAACACCAAACATCAATAGTCTCGGGTAGTCCCGTCCTGAGGCCTATACCAAAATTCACATGGCTCATATGCTAGCACATACCACATTGTTATCATCTAGAGGAAACGGTAAACTCTCGCATGACCCAAGCAGCTGCGCAGCGGTGACCACCACCTCCACAGCCCCAGTTGGCATATCCTGTTGATCAATTTGATAAATTTTCAGCTTTACGACCAGAGAGTTCGGCACACCTTGTTAAAACCTCAAACCATTTCACCGGTACGCAAAATGGTATATCTATATATACTATTCTATATTGTGCGACCGTTGGTACCATTTAATACTTATAGTTGGAACTGATTCACGTATTAGACACACACACACGCACATATATATATATATATATATATATATATATATATATATGTGTGTGTATGTGTGTAATTGTGTGTGTTTTAGACATGGAATAGCTAGACAAAGAGAATGAAATGTGCTCTGCAGAGGAGTAAAGGAAAAGGAAGTTCTGTTACTATGCACTTGGACATTTCTAGTCTGATGAGTAGAGCAATAAACATGCTGAGAGCAATCCTAACTGTGTTAACGTAATTGCTGATAGCAGCGATGGCACTAATGAAACCCAAGTCACTGGTTGTGCAAATGGGTGATGCTAATAACCGCAGTCGTGAAGAAATCAATGTCGCGCGATAATGTCTGCCGCAGATGTGATGGCAATACAACGACGGCAGTGATACTACGACAACAGAAACAAGAGTCCACCACGAAATTCATAGTCAATACGATGATAAAGAGTGCATCAAAACACAAAACTATTTGCTGAGGGTTTCAAGACCTCCATACAGTACGAGGCGGTGTAGAACTACAGAGCACACTATCCCCGAAGGCCAGAACACATGCCGCAGCCCATACATACATCATTTGATTGTCCCTCCGGCCTCAAACGAACGTCCCCGGTGATGCTTATGACTGACTCAGTCGAGGCTTTTTCTAGCACATCCCATACATCGCTACTGCAAGCACCCTTCGCGTACGTCAGCTGCGTCGTACCATAGGCATCGCGCAGAGGCATGAAGCGCATGTCGTTGCCAAATGTCCTACATAGAAGTATATGTTCGGACAATATATGCATATCAATGGTTATTTGAACCAAGTAGGAATCCATCCCACTCTAGCTTGTCATGTCGAGAAACAAGACTGTTAGACTTAATTAATGTAGTTACGAATGTAAAGCTTATTCATGCCATACTCTTTCAGATTGCTATGCGTGTACGAGCGGTACGAGAGGAAATTGCACATAATATAAATGTGTACTATCGCTAGTTGTCTCGATATACGCACTAGTCCACAAATTGAAAAACACTACAACGGAAATAAACGACGGATACCTAATACGACGCAAAGCGCATGTAATATGTTCATATATTTTGATCTATAGAGCCCTGTACGAAATGTTTATATAATATAGCTACAAGTGCAACAAAGCGCCGCACTGCAGCGCAATCACACAGGCGGCGTTACTTTGGTATACCTGCAAATCGAGTACACAACATACGCACGCTTCAGTACCTTTTGGTGACTACCCATCCACTTAGCTGCACCTGTTGGGATACATCTGCCGCCCGCAAGTCACCGCATGTGTGGGTCCTGCAGGATGTTGTTGTGCTGGTTGTTACTGTGGATGAATGTCTATACTGAGTTTTTAACCTCAATGAGCCCTTATGAGCACGTGCAGAGGGTATGAATTTTAGACTAGCCCCAGTAGACTTCTCGCTGTTGAGCCTTGTTCTTACTGTATGAATGTGTCGAGTGCATTCGGGCTGTTGATTATTTTTCTGAAGTACTATTCGGGGGCGCATGTGATAGCCTTCCGCTAGAAGCTGGCGGCAAACACGAACCGCACACACTCGTGGCCGTGTATAAATAGACATACTATATACAATAGACATAGTGGCTGATCTGGCTGCTTGTTTTCACTGTTCGATCATATGTGTTGGTGTTCTCGTTTCAATCGTATGTGGATAAGGTCAGAAGTTAAAATTAGGATAGCGGGAATATAGACTATAGCGGGCGCACAGATTTTTCAAAACGAACGACCTCCATTCAATACGAGAGTGGATATGGAGTTTGTGACTACGCGAGGAGGGACTAGTATTCAGTACTGCCAGGCGTGATAAAATTCGTTGCTTCCGGCGATATTGAAATGAATCTTATAGCAGCAGACTACGAAAGTATGGAGGGAAACCCTGTGTTGATGTGCCACGATGAAACTGATCATAACCGAACATTGTGAGTCACTACACTACATCGCACATTTTATATGCTCTCGGGCCGCTGCGGGGTTTACTTTTCCGATAACGACTTTACGACAAAGAATGTGGTGTTCAGATAGTCGTCGTAAATTGTGTTTGGGAATTATTCATCCTGAGAGTTTATACTGCCTTATTGTCGGAAAGTGTGAAGTTTGCTACCGTCGTATATCCTTATCTTTCAACATCAGTAATTGGGCGCGATATCACAAAAAAGCAAGAGAGTTTGGTACCTTGGGCTTGTCACCTTGACAATCACGAACTACATAGTAGCAAGGTCTTTATAATTAACAGCTCTTACTGATGAATATTCCAATATATAGATGAGATTTGAAGACTTGTGATATTGTTCGGGAGCGCACGCAAACTTTCAAGAACCATATTCTTTCGTTGTGAATGAGATATTCGGATATCACAAAATTATATTAGACTCATTGAAGGAAGGACGGCAATGTCAGTGGTATTGAAATACTCGAAGGATAAGGGTGGATCAGGGTTGTTCTTCAGTGGGTCATTTAACAAAAATCAGAATTGAAGTAAGATACTGCATTTAAAATTTTGATATTGAATAATCATGATGGGCGAAGCTATGCCTGCACTTGTACTAAAATCATCAGACGATTTGAGAAGGTGGTACCAACTACAGATAGAGAGGGGATCTCGCGACAAAGACTCACAAAGAGATGTACTTAGACAAATTCGGCAGCAAGTTTTACTACAACCACTGCCGGAGGAGGTAAGAGTATTTCAACATTCAGAACTTATATCTTCCTTTATCAAAAAACAAATACACACACACACACAC
>NW_014040325.1:32574-49270 GCF_001186125.1 Sphaeroforma arctica JP610 | reverse complement strand
TATATATATATGCTTACGCACATTCTCCACGGCACAACGGACGAAATAAGTGTCAAATATAATACTAAACCAAAAGGTGAGATTTCACGTTGGGGTAGGGAGTGCTACTCGTAATAGGTAATTTATCACCTGATAGAGGATCCTCTCCACCAATCATTCTCTCGTCCCTTTGAACGGGCATTATCATACCATTGTGCAATGGTGAGACGATCGGCATATGATGCCTGTTGTAGAATCAACTATATGTATAGCTCATCTCGCCCACGCTTCCATCCACTCACCTGCACATAATCTCAATCCTCACAATTGTCGCACTATTAACACATCATGTCAAGTCTCTTGTATAGGATGTACAGTTATCGCTTAGTTTCCACCACTACTAACCAATATCCCGTCCCTGACTCATATCGCTATCGATGTTCCACATAGGACCACAGTAATGGTGGACAATACTGTACTCTCCGCGGACAGCTATGGAAAATACTGCTCCAAGTGGAGACCATCTCAGGTACACTGCTCTCTCTTATTGATATATATTAGTTTGCACTAGTTTTCTTTCCAGCCTGAACTCATAAAAGCAGCGATCTGAGCTATCGGTCTGGTGTATCGCTATATTTTATCCTGTGTCTCAATATGTAATTTTCTGATACCAGATATGGGGTCCAGTATGCCATCGTACCGTGTCAGGTTCGTTACAATCTCAACTGGTTGAATTGAAAGACAGGTCCGATGTATTGGGACATCGTATCGAGTGCACTTATTTGCCATCTTCGGTAAATCGAGTTGGTTGTCTGCAAATCCATACTTCATATGAGTACTTCTGCCTTCTTGTTCTTAAAAAAATGTATCGATTTGCATACCCAGTTGATTCGGACATCCTGTCCAGTTGTTTTGTACCAGTTGGGTGTGGTATAATCAGTTCTCCCTGCGGTAACGTTCTGTTCAGACTATACCAATTACTCATAGCGGTCAAACTTTACGTTCTTTGTAATTGACTATGGTGCCACATCTGGTGCGGTAGCCTATCATATAGTATGCATATCAATACAGTTGAAAGTAGCTGTGCGCACTACACCGTGATTTCTGGTGCAGTAACCTATCGTTCTAAGTTCAAAGTAGCATGGTCAATGGCCCACCAACTAGTATTCGTCGCATACACGCGTTTATCTTATCGGCATACTATGTCAGGCGCACTGAAATGCCAGTTTACAGATAACACTTCGCCATGCTCGAGCGTACTGTCCTGTCATATTGATCCAAGATAGTCTTGTTGCGGTGTGTAGTCTGCCTCGTGGCTGAAATAGAACAAGCTATCTCCTGCCACACCACACCGTGCGAGCTTAGATGAATACCATGTGATCTACATCTGTCATCACTTATTTTGCAGCCAGGGCCACTTTACTAACGATATCTTTAATGCACGACGACAGGCGACGAATATGCCTCGTTGGTGTCCAAGGGACGTTCCCAAGTCCATGGTATGTGAATGCGTCGGTGCTGTACTTTACCTCACAACGTATTCGATCGATGTCACTTACAGCCGGGAATCAGATACTAGTATTTACCACTACTTCGTGACTCAGTGAACGTTTTAAGTCGCATTCGATGGGTGCACCGTGCTCACTGCTGACACTTCTTTGAATGAGGCCGCTGTCGAAATGTTGCGTTTTCCAGTACTTACTGTATGTTTAGTGTTCGCATGGTGAGCACTTAGCTGACGACATCTTTTCCGCAAACCTATTTCTTTGGTACAGATAAGATAAAGAACGACGTGTTCCGCACTTTTAAAAACGACACCGAATTTAGACAGCGCGTGGACGAAAACCAAATTACAAGAGGTTTAAATGCCCTTGCGCATAAGATGGTGGAAGGTGAGTGCACACGGCGGAGTTTAGTTCTGGTTGGTTGTGACTAAAGCGCGCTTTGTCACTTTAGCTGTTTTTTGGTTGCACGGTGATGATTTTGCGTAAGTGGTGTATATCGGCTGTATACTCGTCCCTTTCTGTAGTAGTTCACATAAAGCATTCCTCGCAAATTGTCCACGCTCAGTTGTACGAGAGAAAAAACATGTCTGCAAAGGTGCTCCAGTATCAGACTGGTCTTATGCCTATCTGAATCCGTAGCTCAATACATAATACAACTTTAAACTAAGACCACATCATAAAAACTTGTTTCTCCAGATAAGACCCATACAAGGATATCGTACGTCCAGGGCATGAACGTATTGTTGGCCCCTTTCCTCTATGTCATGCCTGAGCTGGATGCCTTCTATTGCTTCCACCGGCTTTTACACAGACATATACCCAGCTACGTAGATACCAATTGCACAGGAGTACACACAGCTCTTCAGGTGAGCACACTTTGATAGCTCTGTGGATTGTTTTCGTTTGGTGTGCGGTAGATCCGACTCAATATTGCTTTTTCCAGTTATCAACACCATGGCCTATAACATGCGCAATAGTACTGTGGAAGAGGGTTTACTCTGCCCATGGTTGATATAAACTCGGTACGGGTGTGTGAGCAGTGAGTTGATGCTTCCTCTATCGATCATTGTATATTTGTATGTCTGTACTATTAGGCTCGATAAGACATGTATAAATAGACATCAGCAAATACCTTCAGAACAGAATATTTGCCTAAAGATTTTAGGCTATATTCATGTTAAAAACAATGCTATCGCCTTGCATAGAGTCCTGATTGTCGATACTACATCACTTTAAAGTCTGGTGTCAAGCTTATACACTGTCTGCGTGAGATATGCTTAGGTGTAACTGAACTGTTAGTCATGCGCGTTCATCATATACAACACTCAACTCTGGGGGGTTGATTGCCTGTGTGTGAATCCGCTACTTCATACATCCAGATCGTTCTGTGAAGCAAATCGGCGTGTTCCATGTATGCTTCCTAGTTTAGTATCCTCGGAGTGAGCCCATCGTGCCCTCACTTACGCACATCGTCCCCATAGGTATACGCAACACGCCTGCGTATCACATTTATATGGACCTGCTAAAATTCTTCACTGTACGTGCTGAATGCACTACTGCGCATTCCCTGGCTGCAGCTATTCACAGAGTGCCTCAAACACTGCGATGCTGATCTGTACGCAAAGCTGAGAACCATTCCCGTCGAGTCATATGCCTTCTCCCGTAAGTGCGCGTCAGGTTCAGTGTAAGGGCGTAGTAAACAGTGTATTGAATCCAGCCCATTCGCAGTAGCGCAGTAGTAGTCCGCTTTCATGCAGACTGGGATATGTCCGCGTTCACTGATCAGTGGATTGTACAGTGTGTATTCGTAGTCCCCTCTGTGGCGCATGGATTTCTCACTGGCGGTCGCGAGGCAAGTTCTTTCTCCTTCCCGATTTATGTCGCACACTCATGGACCGTATAGCTGGCGTAGGCACCCTTCTCTTGCTGTGCAATGTGCGACTCTGGTGGTTGTCCACTGCTGTAGCTACAGGACGCCCTTGTGCACTACACGGGGCCATGGAAGTTGAAAAAACTCTTCTGAGATCGGAGGCCAGCAATGATAGCAACTTTAGGTTGCGATGACGGTCAACAGCACACGTGACATAAATGCCACACCGTTGTTAGGGAAACTATGAGCAGCTCGGTACAACTATTGTGTCTCGGTACAACTATTGTGTCGCTATGCGCTAGTTTGGGTTGCAAATAATATTGTGAGCTAGATACAATGATTCATTCTTTTGTGCTCATGGCAAAAATTGGTTCATACCTGCAGCGATCATGTCGTTACTGGCTGGTTCCCCGCCACTGTCGGAGGTCCTCAGATTATGGGACTTTATGTTCGCGTTTGGAGCGCACCTCAACGTCATATGTGTACTCGCACAAGTGATTGGCTTAAGAGATGCGATCCTGGCAGAAAAAAGGTACGGAATTCTGGTTTTCACATGCACATGAATAATACATTTACCCAATTCTGCGCGTGAATACTGTTGGTGTCCACCTCGCGTTTATATAGCCAACGCATCAGACTGACAAAGACCACTAGCTTAAGACTATACGGCCGTACCATACACATGTGCACAACCTTTCATCGCACAAGTGGCTATGTCGATTAACATAACGAATGATTCTGGAATTACTTATTGTGTATTGCACAGTTCACACCAGCATAGTCTACATACATTTTAGCTCCACGAGGGGGGGTTTCACTTACAAGGTCGACCTCCGTACGTTGTACTCATAAGCACAAGAATTCATTATATATATATCTGTGTGTATGTCTATGTGTATATCTGT
Organism: Sphaeroforma arctica JP610; assembly: GCF_001186125.1. Taxonomy (NCBI): domain Eukaryota; class Ichthyosporea; order Ichthyophonida; genus Sphaeroforma; species Sphaeroforma arctica. The sequence goes on along the minus strand of NW_014040325.1, from coordinate 45,011 downwards.
GTGTGCGTCACCACATGTATTTCTGTGTTGCGCACGCAACTATACTCACTTATGCTTTGAATGAGTATCTATACAAACAAATTTCATTTACATTACAGCCCAGCCAATTTGCTCCGGAAGTTACCACCTCTCGATTCTCATGCCATCATCACGACCGCTACACTCCTGGCGAGAGAGCTCCCAGACGGATTGTACCTTAAACTAACTACCCACGCGCGCATGTCGCACTCGCAACCGCAAATGCGGGCGCAAATACACACCGAGGTCCACGCACGCCCACCGCAATCAGGTCAGGTGCTTTATAATGGTGCACATACTCAGGCACACAGCGGTACTGCAGAACACGGGGTAGGCAGTAGTACGGATGTAGAATCACTACAAGCAACCAGACCGCATGTATCCAAAACACTGTCACAGAGTCGCATAGACACACCTCTGGTCGATGTCAGGACATCACATTCAGAGGAGCACATTGTTCAGGTGGGTGATGGTATATCGCAGCAAGATATGTTCACACAAACAAAGGGGTTCGTACATCAACCGCTCGAAGGCGACGGGCGTACGCCCCGGGGATTGAGCGTGGTAGCGGTTGGTTTCTAGAATTGCACAGGATATATGTAATATGTAAAAAAGGTGAAAGACACATAATCGACACTGGGTTACATTCACTGATTTCCCTTCCTATACACTACATTTCCATTGGTACACCTTTGATGCGTTCACAACATCGATCATCTTTGTTTTCTCGCCCTCTAAACATGCGTTACCCTCTGATATGCGTTTGGACCGAATGCTGTGCGCATGCAATGATAAATTGGTACATTTCATCTCAAACTTTGCTTGCAGCAATAACTGTATCGCCTATATGCCGAGCAAGATTGCCCACTGCTTTGTACTCTTTCTTCGGTTATGTTTTGCGCACCTAAACGATATGCGCGCACGTGTCTTTGTAGACTAAACTAGCCTACTATAAAATAAGATAAGTATTCTAGGAGAATTATCTCTGAACAAGACCTTAAGGCACATAGGGACTGTAAGTACATTTCCTAATCTTGATCATTCGATTTGCTAAAAACTCATTTGTCCGCCCATGAATTTCTACCGTGAAGATATTATAGAATATACATACTCTGGATAGTCGACCGTCTTTCCTTTCTGCGTTATTTCAATCTCAATATAAGGACATCCTAACTGCTCTACCGTGGTGTACAACCAAAAGGCATCCTCACTGCGCTTGGGCCATTACTTGTTGATGGCGCTACTCTGCGGTTCACAGCCCCGCACTTTGCGCCACAATACAGCGGACGATACCCAGACGTATGCTTAAGGGTCGAGGAGAACTTCACGGGATGCACCACAGCAGCTGCATGTGTACACCAAGTATACAGCACTAGTCTTAGTCTTCTCTTGGGCTACAATGAGTAAGATAGCGTTGGACGTTCGGGATTATTGTATGGGGCATAGTATGCCGTTCCTACTTAGAATCAAAGCAAAGCAAACCGTTATGTCCAGAAAGCATAGCAACCCCTATAATTTCGGGTCTGATTGCATTTTCAGATTTAGATGAGACGATGCAGAGCAGACTATCACATACTGGCTTTTATAATGTCTGGCCAGATGTTTGGATGTACATATGTGATGTAGTCCAGCGCCAGCTCTGTGTATCGTATCCTAGGACTACCAGGTGTGCCGGACAGATAGAAAGTGCTATGAAGATTATGTGTAATAATAACGAGAGACCCATTTCCACTTCAATTGTCCGCTTCCTTGCTATTATTCATTCAAGTCAGGTGCACCCGCCAAAATGTATAAAATACGGCTGGGACGCCGCGGGGACTGAAAGCGTTTAATCATGGAGGGTAGTTATTCGTTTTATATACATATGTACATATAACTTGTGAACATATTATTTCTGAAATTGAAGAATTCCAAGAGGGTCTACAAATAGGCAAAAAGCGTCACGGACAGATTTTGCGTAACGGACAAAAAATCGGTGATAAAGTCGAAAGGGACTTAAGAAAAGCTTACGCTTTCAGTAATAAATAAAGGTTTAATTAATGAAACCTATCTACTTCCAGAATTTTCGCATCGACATGTTCTTCTCCGAGTCCTTCTGCATGATCTTGCTGACGGCCATCTCGAAATCTTCCTGATTCACGTGCACGCGGCGTTCTCGCAGTGCGTACATACCCGCTTCAGTACACACCCCCTATGTAGTATTTAATTCAAGTATTGGGTGTGAGGTGTCTGGTGATAAATTCATTCATACCCGCTTCAATACACACTCCCTTCGTAGTATTTATTCATTTATTGGGTGTGAGGCGTCTGGTGATAAATTCTTTGGGTGTGAGGTTTCCGGTACCCATTTGATTGCGCAGTGAGTTCTGGCCAATCCAAGCCAATCACACCTCAAGTACCGAGCTATATACACTGAAAGACTACAGCCGAGTGAATTCATTAAGTACCGAGTGCACGTCGACCCTTACGTGGACGCTATACAGATGCGATCGCGCAGTACATACAAAAGCAGGCACATATACGGACACAACCACGTTCACAGATACACACCTTCACTTCAGCACCGCTTGCTCCGGGCATGGTGTCTGCGATCTTTGCTAAGTCAATGTTTCTCGTCAAGTTCATCTTTCTCGAGTGGATTCGCAGAATATCTAAACGCGCCTGCACTCGTAAAGTTAAAATACATTTGTGTATATACATAAATACATCAATTGAGCGGATGCGACAATAGTATCAACATGGCCTGATGTGACCTTTGGTGGAAACTGTTGAAACCATTTCATGCAGTGAACGACTGGTTTCAAGCAGAAATTCTGACGCCTTCGGTAGTGTCTCTGTATTGATGAGAAAAGGATTTCTTGCGACACGAACGAGAAACGAGTTCAGCGGGTATACATATATATGACGAAAATAAAGGATTGTGCTCAAAACTACCACCCGGCTGAACGTGTACTCCAACGAAACCACCCAAGGATAGCATATGTATAGATTGATTGTACATGTATGCCCTGTCCGCATTCCGCTGTTAAAAAGAACCGAGACTCTGAAGACTAAGTACATTGACGTAAACGGCTTGTATAGGCCCACATTCACATAAATACACAGACACGGACATAAATGTGTGCTTTGGGCATATAAATACACATTCACGGGCACAAACGTGTACTAACATGCATCACACTTGCGCACACGGGCACAAATGTGTGCTTATAGACACGGCTATGGCACCAGCACTCAGCAACTAGCCCATAACACGCACAGCACTCAAGGTACAAACATCAGGAATGGGCCCAAAAGCTACGTCATGTGCAACGCTGCCTTATAGGCACAAGGTGAAACACCCTTATAACGCACCGCATCGTTTGGTGCTGGGAATTCGATTTTGCGGTCAATACGTCCAGGTCGCAATAGAGCCGAATCTAGGATATCGATACGGTTGGTGGCCATGATGACCTTGATGCTCTGAGTTGCTTCGAAACCGTCCAATTGATTCAGAAGTTCCTGTGTTAAGTGTATTGAGGGGAGTTGTACGGTGAGGCCGAGGGACATGCGTGTACTCAGACAAGTGAGAATGATGCACGCACATGCACGAGCTCAGGCTGGTACGAGCGGATGCATATAGAAGTACACATGGAGATATAGACATACAAGCCCGCACAAGCAAGCAGACACACACGCAATATACAAGAGACTACATGCATGCTAAAACACAAACCAAACCAGCAATAACCACGCGGAAACTGACAAGCAGGGACAGACACACGCACACAGCACGCTCTTAAATATCAAGCGTCTCACATGCGTGAGCAACTCGACGTAGTTCGCTACACCTAATAGTGATCACCGCCACCACTGTCGCCAAGGCTGCTTCCAATACTGTCAATCTCATGCATACAGGCAATTGAAGCCATATGCTCTCGAACCAAACCTCACAGAAATGAATAAACAAGCACACACACACACACGCGCACACACACGCAGACAGACAAGCGCAATAAGATTTTCAGAGCACCTCGCAGGCGTATACATACCAACATGGTTCGCTGTACCTCACTGTCACCACCACCACCACCACTGTCGCCTCGACTGCTTCCAATACTGTCGATCTCGTCCATAAAGATAATCGAGGGGGCGTGTTCTCTGGCCATAACGAAGAGTTCTCGCACCATGCGCGAGCCCTCACCAATGTACTTCTGCACCAGCTCTGACCCGGACACGCGGATAAAGGTGCACTCGGTGTGATGTGCAACCGCTCTATGGGGAAAAATATACATGTAGAGATTCAATACGCGATTATAGACGTGCATGGGATTAAAAGTGTGTTTTCAGTTTGCAACAGGCTCGCGGATATAGGGGGTACTCGGTGTGATATGCAACCGCTTTAGATAGAAAGATGCCGTAGAAGAATGTGAACTTGAGGCCAAAGAAGTGGACATGATAAAAAGGGGTGTGTGGTATTTGAAGCAGATACGCAAATACAGGTTCACTCGGTGTGATGTGCAACCGCTATATGATAGATATACAAATAGAGAAGAGAATGAATACATGGTGTACAGACATGAATGGGTTACAGATGTGTGTGTTCTGTCTGAACCGGACGCATAGAGAAAGGTACACTCGGTGTGATGTGCAACCGTTCTACGGGCGATATCCTTGCAGAGAAGAGAGTAGATTCACTGCTTAGAGACGTAAAATGGAATACTGATGTGTGTGTTCTGCCTGGACAGATGCATGGATAGTGCTGCACTCGGTGTGGTGTGCAACGGCGCTATGGTATATATACATGAGGAGAAAACGTTTCCGTTGTCGAGAAAGCGAATTGGGTACAGAACGCTTCAAATGTGTTTTGTGTGAGAATAGAGTAGATACATCCGCTACCCAGTAGCTCCTGAAGTGCTGCTCACTTAACATGGGTGAAGACTCGAGCTCTTTCACGTTTGGCATAAACTCGCTAAACGAAACATCACAGCCTTGAGATAACGACACACCAAGACACACACACTAAGCAGAATACATATGGCCGCAACCGACATCCAACTGATTCGAATCACACCAAACCAAGCTCACCTCGCAGCGCCACAACATACTACGTAAAAACAGCAAGAGCAACACAACCAGACGAATCCCAACAAAAAAAACGTCATATAACAGATCGCCAAAAACCCGCAAGCAGAACAACGATTCCATGGAAACACACAACAACTAACACATCACACACACAAAGTACCAGCAGGCAATGGAAAACACAAAACATATCCCGACACATGTCAATTCACATCACAAACCGCATCCCGATAAAGCTTAATACACAACACAATATAACAATGAACAAATAAAATACAATGCATAACACAATAAACAAAATGTAACACAATGCACAACACAATATAACACAGTGCACGTCAGAAAATTAAACAATACATAACACAATATATTGTTATACAACACAATAAAACACAGTAGACAACACAATATAACAAAATACACAACACAATACACTAAATATAACTCAATGCACAACGCAATAAAACAAAATACACAACACAATATAAAACAATACACAACACAATATATTGTCATACAACACAATACACAAACACAATATAACACAATACACAACTCAATATAACACAATGCGCATACCCAATTTAACACAATACACAAACCCAATACACAACACAACAAAAAACACAGTACACAACGCAGTAGGTACCTGGCCAGCAGGGTCTTTCCGGTTCCAGGAGGTCCATAGAGGAGCACACCCTTTGGCTGCGCAATACCCAGCGCTTCGAAGAGCTCGGGATGCTTGACGGGCAGTTCAATGACTTCTTTGATCTCCTTGATCTGCTTATCCAGACCACCCACCATTTCGTATGTGGAGTCGGGCACCTTCTCCACCATCATCAGACTGACCAGTGGATCGACTGCGGGAGGCAGGGTAGAGTAGTGCGTATTATGGTAGCAGTGTGAGTTTGTGTATTGTATAGGGTTTAAGGGGTTTTAGGGTTTAGGATTTAATATGTATGCGTAAAGGCGAGAGAAACATTGATCTATATATAGATCCAACCATTTCGCATCTGGACCACCATCATAGGACTTGTCAAAACAATGACTCGTGGGTTCAGTATACAGTTGTGTGCACATCAACGGTGTGAGGTCAAGTACAGAAAGGAATGTATATGCGTGTGCACACGAGAGCGTTTGATTTCCTGCGGTTCTGTGCGTAGAAACTGTGAAAGTACACACAGCAAATCTTGCGTACCCCCGACTATTAAAGCTTAACTGTCGTGAGAACAATTCTGCCGGCTGTCAGATACGACCCCAAAAGCCTGATTCTGGTAGAGCAGTACACACACTCAGTTGCTGGCTCAGACTTCCAACGGCACTCAATTGCTGATCAAAACCACCATGTACACAATAATCCTCGCGATTATCTCTACCACTGAACAAACATACTCTTGCTGGGTAAGATCTTGTGCAACGTGTAGGATTCGTATCTCAGGGCCACCCGCAACGTTGGCTTGAGCTCTGTGATGTCAATGTCCTTATCCAGATCAGCCACGTATTTGCCCTCGGGATGTACCTACGCCACACACAAGCAATGACCAAACATGTGTAAGATGAATGCACATCTATACCGAGTATGGGAATGGAACCGGTTTGTGAGACGCTACCGCTACAGCTACACCAAGCACAGGTGAGAGGCGCCCGGGGGATCTCGGCTCAAGCGTGGGTGAGCTATGATTTGCGCGATGGTGTAAGCCGCCGAGTCGAAGTCCGAACTACGACATGTGGCTTAGGACTGTACGTACCACGCTATGTGTGCACTTGACATTGCGAGGAAGTAATCAGCACAGATTACTTTATGGAAGTGAATGCCCATTGAAGTGCCGGCAGAAGTGGATTACTAAAAAAACAACATGTGCGGCACCACATCTATAGTATTTGTTGCTGCCGAATGTATCTACGGTTACATAGCTAAGTATACATCCAGAGAACATCGAAGATATCTACCCACTGCCCTACTTAATATCCGCAAATAGTTGTATACGGACAGCTGTATGCAGAGATATAAGGAGAGCTTACACGCACAACTGTGTGACACGTTGTGTGCCATCGCGTGACTGACTGTATGTGCGGCCAAGCGCTAGCCAAACGTACCAGCCGTCTCACGATTACAGGGCATACACGTCTTGCGACATAGTCGATGGTATATATCCACTCCCACACACAATGAACACAATGCCCACTTCCGCACGTCAGTGAAAGTGACCTTGACAGAGAGAACGCATTTGATACCTCCTTGCGCGCAGTGCACACACAAGAACAGCCGAGTCTTTTATACATGCGTCCTCGCGCGTTCTCAGACCATACCTTGACGAGCACTTTAGTCTTGCTGAGCACTTTGACGACCTCTCCTACGTACGACCCCATGTCCTGTAGCTTCTGCAGCTCCTCGCGGAGGTTGCGCACTGGGATAGAGCAGGAAGCCACAGTGAGCGACAAGTGCAGTATATTACAAAGTAATCGATATGAAACATTGGTAAATACGACAGGTAGTGGTACTCTACATGGAATGACGCGTGACATGGTGACATACTACTGCATGCAATCGATGCAGAGATTGGTAGATACGACATGCGGTGGTACACTACACATAGTAATACATGACATGGTGGGATACTACTGTAGTGGGCCACAGGTTTGGTGCATGTCGAAGCAATCGATACAGTCACCGGCGTATACTATACGTAGCAATAAACTATACAGTGAAACACATGAGCAGAAAGCAAGATACTACAATTGATAGGAGAAGTAGGTCAAGCCCAATAAAGTTCATTCTACCGAGAAGCACACCACCACACTCGATAGTCTTTCCGATATATGCACACAAAAATGTGGAGAGTCGTGACAGCCGGTGTAGTATGATATACCTTCAAGTCTAAAGGCGATACATAGCTTACAACAGAGACAGTATACTGTACATAGAAACACACGGCAGGTGGTACCAAAACGACGAAAAAAGTCTCTGGAGTCCAGTAAGTGTGGCATGAGATACCCTCAAATCTAAAGATAACAAACAGCAAGGAACTTAAGTCTAAAGACAATACATAGAATGGAACTTAAATCTTAAGGCAATACACAGCATGGAACAGACGCACTAAACGCTACCTTTGGCGTTGAGCTCATTCCGCCTCGCCTCCAAACGCCTCAGATTTTGTGATTTATCATTGACGACTATTTGCAAGCCGTCGATCTGTAGGCCAAATTGTCAACGGGTCAATAACGGGGTACCAATATTGAACTACATCACTCTGAAAGTAGCATGACTGCTATACCTGTGATGCTAAATGGCCATTCAATTAGATTTTCCTAAAATCGCGAGTCGCTTTAGATTCTTCATTCTGTTACTAATTTGCTATTTACACTGTAGATCACTGTCCGATGGCAATAAAAAACATCCTCACATTGACAGTGATTAGTTTTAGACTATTGCACAACACTTGACTACATGCAACAATTGACGACTATATATATATATATATATATATATGTATATATATATACATACATACATACATACATATGTATATATAATACATTATATATATATATATATAATGGTTTGTGTGTGCTTGGTTGAGTGAAAAACTAATTAAGTGCGCATATCTCTGAGTGTAGACAAGCTTCGTTTAGCATGTATATGTACTTTTTCTTGGACTAGTCTGAATATGCCCGCCTCTTGATCAGATCATAGACCATACATAAAATCAAACTAAACTCCATCTTCAAGACGTATATACGATATAATACTTCAGTAAGAGGTATCAACAAGCTCAAGGGAGCTGCGTGCATTCGTGCATTTGGATAACCAGCCACAATATTAACACCAGCAGCTAGATATTTCTTAGACCAATCTAAATTGTAATCGCGAGTGCGCGTCTTTTCACTTCCGACAAATCAAATATCGAAGAACTTGAGGGCACGTGGTGGTTTGTACACATACTTTGGAACTTAGGTATGTGCGTAGAGTCTTGTCCTTCGTGCCGGACACATTGGTGGCATCTGCCATGACGGTATCCTTCATGGCCTGGTAAAAGGGGAGAACAGCGATGACTGAATACATGCTTATAGGTGGCTTCTGTTCACTTTAAAAACTAACTGTTTTATTTTTACTTTGAAAGCAATGTAATTTGGTCTACTTAAAATAGCAATTCGTTTTTGAAAGAAAACATAGGCAACTAAACTAGAACAAGGTTTGTGAGAGTGTGTGCGAGGGTGGCAATCCGGTATTGTATACAGCCACTGAAGTACACAATTGTGAAACCAAACCTGCATTTCAAATTACATACCAATAGTGCAAGGATAAAGTGACTTCAAACCATAAAAAAATTGTCTCCACATAAGTATTGTGCTATGCGACAGATTTCGTACCTTTGTGTGAGCAACTATAGCGAAAATCCGTCGTTTAATATGTTAAAAAAAAAGATCGGTCGGGATCAATATACCAAAATCCGCGGTGTATATGAATTAGCACAACAATCGGACTCTAAGTGACAGCATCATAGCCACACAGATACAGGAGCTGTTTACCACGGCAATCACGCATAACCGTCCTCTAGCTCAAACTCACCGGTGCATTAACCAATACTGATACGAGAGAACAGTTCCAACAAATATGAAACGACATTCGCTAGTACGTACACAGATGCAGAATTACGTATATACCTTCACAGGTATGGTGGAAACATACCTTAGGTAGAGTGTGTGTGGGTAGGGTAGCTGTTGCTAGGGACATGGCTAGCTGTAGGCATCAAATAAGCGCATAAACATATTGGTACATGTATAACATAAGGGTAGTCCAGAGCAGGTGAGCGAAAATCTCTATTTTCGGATTAAAGGCCATTTCTGAGAAAAGGAATTTTAAATAGTATATACAATACGTTACATATACATATATAATATGTTTGCACACATATATCTAGACATACATATATAAAATATTTATGCAGATATATGCGTCGGGTGAGGTTGTATATCAATATGTATGTGTATACATAGATAAATATAGTAGTATATATACATCCGTATATATATATATATATATATATATAATATATATATAGATATGCGTATATATGCACACACACAATATATATATATATATATATATATAATATATATTGTGTAAGTAAGTGTGTATGTACGTATATATATATAGATATATATATATGTATATGTATATGTACATAAATATATATTAACACCTATATGTAATTACACCCATAGATATATATATATATTATGCTTGCACACGAGTAACTTATAATCGTACACATAGAAATTTAATTTTTCTAGAGTTCATAATAAAACTGATCCGAACAAAACCTAACACAGTAGAACAGCGGACACTTTTGCATACATGTGTACGGGTAGATATAGAATGCAGCACTACAACCTTGGGAACGTGACAGAAAATTGTTCACACAGTACGTATGCACAAGCCGTGAATCTCACCACAAAAATAATATCCTGTCTCAATAGCTACGTTAGCAATAGCTGAGTTGTAATAGCTCGCCGACCAGACATTCGCTCGCAGATAAAAATTATAACACAATAAACCGCATCCACATGTTAACACAATCCAAATGAAATATCTAATCACTTGACAGGCAGGAGGCCGTCAAAGAAAGATGTCTCTCCAGTTATGTCCAATTGCTCAAATGTAAGTGAGCATGCAACAAGCAAAGGTATCTATACAATAGTATATTGTGAGGGTCAGGTACTTGATGTACTTGCAACTACCCCTGATTTCCCACCTACACCCTCTTGCGTTGCTACAAAAACTGTACGTTATAGATGGCAATTTCGTGTATAGCATACAATACACACACACATACCCATACGATGTACATCCGTAGATACATACCATGTACACACATATACACGCGTGCAGAGTCCAAGACAGACTATACCTGATGGATTGATAGAATTTGTCACGCCACTGCGAGAAACCTTTACTGCAGTGTCTATTTGCAATCGAGATTGGCTTCTATTTACTATCGACAATATACTAATGATGATGGGAGTGTGCGATTTGCGATAATTGGGGAATGGAATATTTGTATTTATGTACGTAAACAAAGGGTCACAATTTTCTATAAATAAATAAATAATTAGAGGTTTTGACAACTCTACTCTCGTCTATAAATAGAATTGCGGGCGCGCCTCTTTTCTCCAATCAGAATGCAAATGATGATTTAGATTATGTAGTGGACCTGTGGAACTCACTTACAATATGTACGCAATTCTTTTTAAACAGTATCACATAAAGATGGTGCATGTATCTATATCCGACGATTCATGTCACCTCCTCTCTATTTAACAGTACCACTTCTCTCTACAGAGTACAGCGCAGTATTTCAGGCATGAGTCCGATCTATTTCAAAACAAATTATTCATAGAAAGAGATTTACATTAATCCCTTCCTGGGAACCACAAGTCAAAACAGCCCAGTATGAAAATTATAGTACTTAAATCCAATACAAACTATACACACCAATCACCATGACCGGTAGACCAGCCGCAACTGATGGTTTCTCTGGTGTCCATAAACAAAGAGAAGCCACGTCCCGGAAGAAGCTTTCATTGAAGCGTAGACCGATTGGCGCGGTGAAGAGTGATATTCATCAATCGGTATGATATTTATATTCGATATGTGCTTGGTAGTGAGGGATCGATATCACATTCATACCCTTGTCGATACACAGATACATACGCGTGTCCCAAAACTGTGGGATGGATGAAGCTGTATATATATATATATACAGTACTGTGGCATATTGATTAAGTGATATATAGACATGTGTGTACACCTCTGGGCTGCTACATGTCACCACCGCCTTGTTCGGTGGCCAATATTCTCGTCTAGTATATATCAGCATTAGCATACCGAGGTTAAATGATGCATCAATTGTGATTATAAATTTGTTTTTATCACGTATGTTGGTCATATAAATATCAAACACTTGCTTCTGAAATGTTGCACTTTGTCTTGTGGAATTGAGAATATGGATACACATTCATATTTACAGCGTTTATGACTATACCACATCATGTGAACACCCAGTACATAAGATATATTGTATGAAGGTTTTAACAGATAGAAAATTGTGTATTGGTGTATATGAATGCTGCAGAGTAGTCCAGGATATATAGAGTACTGTAAATATGTATACGTGCACCTGAAGATGTTTGCTATTATACATGCACACACACACACACACACACACACACACACACACACACACACACATATATATATATAGTAGTAGGTAGGGTATTAGTTAGTTGTGTCGTGTGTATAGTGTGTTGTAGTGTGTTCTATATATAGTATACTATATATATATATATATATA
>NW_014040325.1:25513-32554 GCF_001186125.1 Sphaeroforma arctica JP610 | reverse complement strand
TATGTATATATATATTATTTATATATATATATATATATATTATATACACACACACACACACACACACACACACACACACACACACACACTTACACACACACATATATATATATATATGTGTGAGTGAGTTTTGCTTCAAAAAGAATGATCGCAGATTGAGTAGTATATGACTTTACAATACACGTTTAAGTATTTTTCTACACATATGTCTTTGTATGTTTGTGCAATATTTTTGCATACGCCGTTCCTACTTGTACCGATAAGACATCGATCGCAAATGAATACTTATAAGTATTATTTTTAATCCTGCTTCGGACATGATAAGTACGAAGTTTATTTGCTAAGCCATTGAAAATGCGAGCATGTGTACATCGATAATCGTTCGAAAATATGATAGCACGTATACATATATATATGATTTAGTGAGAATCATTTATGTGTTCAGTGCCGTATGTCTGAAATCCATACATAGTACGATCAGATCTATGCGACAAGTCGGTTGAATTCTCCGGAATAGACATTATCTCTGCTATGCTATACGATGTACCGTGAAGTTCTATATAGTTGGCCACTGCTGACCTGTGCAATGAATACCCACGTACACACGTATGCCTTTCAGAAGGCATTCAATGACGGGCACAGCGATGGCGGCAAAGAAAACTGTCACTGCCCAACACACCACAGCACCTCTCACACCACGTGCACTGCCGACAAAGACTGTACTGTCTCTCAGTACCACAAACCATGCAACAAAGGGGGCACGTTAACAACGGCTTACGTCAGCCACGAAGCGAACGAAGCTGTGCCAGGTTCACCGCCCAACAGTCCCGGGTCGCCGTCCCTGCTCGCTTCGCAATACGTATACGGACGGCATGAGGTATGTATGGGGTGAAAAAATGGTGATAGCGTTGCTGTTATCGTTGTTAGCGTTATCGTTGTGTATCATTTGCTACAATATACTCACATGTATGAGACCTATAAATTACGGCAGTGAAGTTGTGTGTTTTGTGTGAGCATGATAGGCTATAGTGGACTTTGCCTTTTGATCTGTGTGCGTTCCAGTCGGCTGTGGTGCATCGGGTGTTTCAGTAGGTGTTTCGTCGCAAGACACATATGTACGCTCTATGGCTATACCTTTTCACTTAGTTGTTTTGAGTTGCCCAAGCGTTTAAATCTCAGCACCTCTCTTATAGAGTTATTTGAGCTAATTGCAGTTTTGATTTGTATCTTATCATTCTTTCGCTAATACTCGAGCCGGCGACTGATTTGTTGCTTCTCCTTCTTGAAAATTGGTCAACTTCTTGTGTTAAGCTCGGAAGTTAGCTTCCTCAGTTATTTATTTTAATTCACGATTTTCTTTAATTACTTGTTTGTCTGTTATATGGCGAAATGCGGTAATGATTATATATACATATATTCAACGTTCGTTGCAGAGCGAAACTGATGGCGACGGTGTGATCCTAGGAAGTGAGGATGAGGATTCGGCCGATGAGAGCCTTCGGAAATACCGAACTTCAGCCGGAAAATCAAAAAGAGAGGCCAATGGCAAGATACACACTGATACTGTTGGAAGTGATGCGGACGTCAAGAAGCGTGTGTCTAGCCAATCAGGGAGTGGTAGTGGTGGTGATTCTGAGCGGAGTGATACGGTACGAGTCAGAAAACGACGCGGCAGAAAGGAGCGGACTTTGGCACGTGTGAGGGTCGCCGACAGAGATACAGAGCTCTTGAATAATGATCGGTATGTGCATTGCCCAGTTGCTAATTTTGAGGCAGATATTCATTGTATAGTGAAGGTGATGCCTTCGGTGCTCACTTTTTGTTGTGTCTCGTGCCGCTATACAGTTCACGTAGCGTAGTCGCAGCATCCATCCCATACAACGCTTGCCCAGCTCAGAACTACCTTGGGTATGGTGCCCAATATGCTACACCGCCGTAGTGCGTGTTGATTGAGTCTTTGCCACTCACTTCACTTCCACAGGGACTCTGCAACAACAGTGAGGGCAGGTTGTTCTTCCACGGCAACTGGTGGTGTACCACCCGTCAGGCAAGAGGAGGAATCAAGGCGCGCTGCAGCTGAAACACTTTGTGAGGGTATTGAATCTGACGCAACAAATAATGTGTTAGAGACGGAAACGAACAACGAGTTGGCTGGCACCTCTGTACACACGCACCCATCTCCCAGCAATACTACGGGCACAGAGCAGCACGACAGCGCGCGTACAACACAGCCCGATGTCACGGGTGCGAAGTCTCGCGACAGGCATGGAAAGGCCTACACCTATGGCCACGATCGGAGCATGTTGGTGGAACTAATTCTGAAGGAGTTGGCTGAGAGAGAAGGGTTCGCTCACTTTGCTTGCAGCACCCATGGGACGTGTGTAGAAGTGCAGCTGCCGGTGCTCCGCATCGAGCGCTTGCACTACACCATGCCCTGCCAGGCCGATCAAAAGCTGTGGTGTGCAAGGGTTGGTACAAATCGTGTGAATGTTGAGTGGTAATCGAATGATGGCAGTTCAATGGGTGTCTTTGGCCGAGATGTGGTCTGTATATGCTATTAGCTTTTTCCATTTTCCGTTGGTAATCATCAATTTATTCCTCACATCTTCGCACTAATGGATTGGCTGCTGGGTCAATCACTTGGTGGGAATCTCGTTGCAAGGATGCAGTCCATACATATTTTTTCGACCGAAGTTTGGTCTGTAGATATCTTCAGCTCGTTTCATTTTCTGTTTGTGTTCACCAGCTTGATATCTCACATCTTCGTTTGTACCACTTTTATAAACTTGTCGCCGCAGAGCATACCAGCATGTGAGGAGACGGCGTGGGCGGCTAAAGGGGCGAACGTGGATGATCCTCTAAGCACGATCGAACACACCGCTATGGCGCCATACAAGAAAGAAGACTTAGCGAGAGAATATACGGAAACGGTGGCGCAAAGTGGAGTGGATATGGTTGATGATGATAGGAAAGGTTTACATCCCCAGGTGACAACGACCACTTTGACATGCACAACCAGTGCAACAGCTGAAAAGGATGGGTCGCGCGAAAAGCCTGATTTGGAGGCCAAAAGTCAAAGCTCAGTTAAATCTGAAGGCCTACCTGAATCCCTAGCTGATACCCATGCTGTTCTGTCAAAGGGCAATGATTCCGACTCAAACTCCATGCCACCGGCGATGCAACTCAGTCAGATCCTACGGGTTAAGCAGCAATCGCCTGAACCTACTACAGCACGCGCCGGCAAAGGCTGCGAAAATGTCGCGCGTACCGAACATCGGCAAGGCCGTGAGAGTCCACTTTTGAACGCAGCGAAAGTGACCATCCAAGACCATCAAGAACGGGTGGCGGAAGAAAATGGACCAGTACATGCGAGCGAAGGGGAGTGTGGGGCTGTAGGTAGACGGAGTGGGAGCAGGAGCTGCACTAAGAAAACACCCATGCGGCCTGGCCCAAGTATGCGTTGTGTGTGCAAAGCCTCTGTATGTGCATGAAAGTTGGTCTGCAATTGATTTACTTGAGACCGTGTAACCGAGTGTTTCATCGAGGATAGCACGACTGAAAGGATATGCGTGGTGTGCGCAATGATTCTGTGTGTGTATGCCAGTTGTGTTGCAATACATATCTCACAGACCATGTAACCGAGTTACCGAGTTTTTCATCGGGTATGCCAAGACTCTTAGAAAGATCCTCCTTTTCCCATTCTAGGTCGCTGTGCTGCATAGTATACATACATACATACGTATTCACCGTATGGTCACCCTAACAATTCTATACTTTACAGTGAGAGGGGTGAAACAACGATCCACAACCGCAGTGATTGACTTGGAGTTGCAGACACCCCGCTCGCAAAGGTTGAAACGACGGCGTATGGCTGACCGTGGGCGAGCGCGTTCGTACACTCCAACGCCAGTGCTCGGTCTAGTAGCACCTGGTGAAGCAGTATGTGCCTATGTATGAGAGGATGTTACAGGGTGGTGTGGATGTAGCATAAATATGAAGGAGTTCTGTGCAGCCAAAGTGTGTGTTGTGTCTGTCAAAACACTTGGGCAAGCGTAGGTTAGTCCGCTACCGCTGTGATTGGTGTAGCTGTCTGACGAGTTGTTCGACTACAGTTGTATCATTACAATCTGTTAGAATGTTCAACGATAGGCTATACAATGTACGGTTCACGTGTATGTATATATACATGTATACCAATGCAAATTGCTTGTCCATGGGTCACTTATTCTGCTGGTTCACCGCAATGTAGCGTACCAGATTGTCGAAGTTGATATCGGCTCATGATTATTCCTTTCCTTGCTGTTGCAGCGAATTTGCCTATCCAGTAGTATTCGGCATAGGGCGTTCGATTCGTACACATGTCAGAGCGTCCATGCTAGGATAAAGATTAACTTAATGTAGGAGATTATTCAATCTAAGAGACGGTGTTTCCTATATTGCATGCTATATTAGACCATTATAATTTCAGAGAGGGCAAGAAAACAGAATTGATATTGAGCCTATGCTGAGTATGAGTATTGATACAGGTATCGCAATATCGGGATCTCATCTCGCTTACCCTGCTCCCATATGCACCTGCACACTGCAGCTGAAACAGGAATCGGCTGTCACCTTCCTGTCCGCCAAGAAGGCAACCAGGGCACGAGGCTCTTCAGCACAGAACACGCACACCCCTCAGCGACAAAGACATCCACAGCAACCAGCCACTGGCCAAGACCTGTCGGTTATCGAGGACATTGAGTCCTACCCAAACACGGACACCGGCACCCCTCACCCGCGCACACTCGCACGTACGTGTACAAACTCGCCAGAGCTCGCACGCGTACATTTGGGGACGCAGACACGCGCACCGCCGAATGCACTCGTTGCCATGGAAGGGGATGAAATGTCGCCACAACCAGTAAGGCCGGAAAGTAGAAGGTGTGAGCACACCGTAAACACGCTCGCGCAAAGTGCGGCGATGGGGATGGAGGGATATGACAACAGCGTTGACGATGACTCTCAGTGGGATCAAGTCGGTGTGTGAGCTGTGCAATTGGTTCGTTCTGTATTGTCTAGTGCTCCATTACGCTATACTATGTTGCACTGACCGTCTTGGAATGGTGTGTCCACTCAGGCTTGGGAGCTACTAGTAGAAGACTGGTAAGAGCAGCAGAATACGCCCTGGACGCATAAGCTGTTGTGCGCATATCGGCTGTGTGTGCTTCATACTTGTTAGTCTATCGACTGTCAGATCTGTGTGGTCGTTTTAAAAAGAACAAATCCCGAAAAATGGATTTAGACCATCTGGAACGGCCGTGTTGTTAGATTGTGTTGCACTATCGTGAGCCTAGTGATATAGTAGAGACAAGCGCATTAGTTTGTATAATTGCGATGCGAGGTTTCTTTCCGCCTAAACAGCTCCCCAGGGCGAATTGGCAGTCACACACCCGTGACGATACATAACTGCAAAACACGATATACAAACTGGCAGAAAGTGGTGTTTTACCGGATCAGATAGTTCTACTCCGCCTGATGTGACCTTCACGCCATAGTTTTCTGCTAACTTTCTTACTCTCCGCATTCCTCAGCGCAATCGGTAGTCAAGCCTGTGGCCGTTGACACCACAGACTATCTGCACCTGGGCCAGGGCGCCAGTCTAAACACCCAAGCTCTGTATGACATGATTCGAGAGGAGGCTGAATCGCCCTTAAAAGAGACGGTCAATGCAGATACGGGGTATAAGTTTATTATGTATACATACTCTCATGATCCCGCACTTTACAGGAAGTAGCACGGTTTTTTCCATTTGGAGATTTATTTTTCAATAAAGGGCGTTATGTCGCACGCGTTTAACTTTATGGAAGTGGATGTCATCGCCCCTCTTGTAATGCATATGTGTGTGTTGATTTGAAGTCCTAATTTTATGAATCCCTGTGGCAGTCCAGTCGTCAATCACTTTTAAATCATCTATCGCATTGTCGTACTGTGACCTGCCAATCCGTATGTACACACAGTAGCTTATAAGTTCATACTTGCATGATCAGAATTGTGTCGAGGCTGCTTGCTATCAATCATATCATGTCGCGGACTCATGGTCTGTCTGCTTTTGACTATCATTAGCTACTAACGCACATACCTATTGATCACAATCTTATCAATGCCACGCTCAAGGCATAGGTATTCATTATTTCTCATTGTGCAATTCCTTCAGAGCCAATACCCAGGACATGAAGGAATCCGTGAAAAACAATGCCGACATGGTCCATAGTCTACCGGTGAGTCTATTGCGCTCATACCGTACAAACCCACAACTATTTTTTAATCGACCTGCATAGTGTGCGCTCTAAACACGTTTTGATTATTCTGTCGACTTCGGAATTGCATGCGTAAAATTATACTATCATGCGGCTAGATAGTATTGTTTTCCAACAAGAAACGGCTAAATATTTTTCGTTTATGGTCGTTTCTATCTTGGTCTTGTGCTGCTCACTAAATCAGATATGTGATCGTATGGCAATGGAGACTCTATGAACTATTCAGATACATGTGACATAGTAGCAGTACATTGCATACAAACTTGATCGCATCTATACCACCCCCTCATGCTGTGCGGCATGTATCGTTTCCGCCCATGGATAGCTCCATCTTGTGCAATGGAACCCCCTCTTATATGAATGTTAAACGCTACATAAAAGAACTCTGAACAAGGTCATATACCCACCTAACTTCCAAGCACATTTCTCTATAGGTCGCTGTGGCGTGTCCCTTGTGCTACAAACGGTTTTCTTCCAGGGAAATCCAGTCCCACGCCGCCAGCTGTGGTACGTTTCTCAACTGCTGTCAGCGCTGATTTAACCAGAATTTTTTTAATTTAATCTACTTCTTGAAGTACCGTGTGTAGCAGTGCGATGCAGCGCAACACTTTGGTTGGTGCCATCTTAATTATGGTTTGAATTTTCTATAATTTGGTTCACAGCGCTCGGTTTATCTAGAAATTTGAGAAACTGTGTATACTAGGCGGATTGTCTGCACATTGTCACTGCAAATTAGAAGGAGAAT
>NW_014040325.1:13981-25435 GCF_001186125.1 Sphaeroforma arctica JP610 | reverse complement strand
CACTCTGCGCTAGTGCTGTATTCCACCGCTTATCTTTCATCACTTAGTCTCGATCTGCGTTGAGATCACGCCTATGCTCAATTTATGTCGACATATCATTACTGCCTGTACTAGCTTACATAGCCCATCCGTCTTACTTTATGGATCTGTGTACCAGCTGAAATTATGAGAATACTAAAACCTCACCTAAGGTTCCGTATGTCGTGCTGCTGCACTTTAATATCGCTCGTATAGGTATGCTGGGTCGCATCTGGCGCAACTACGCCTTAGTTTCTATGTCAGAACTGCACTAACCCTCTAAACTTAAACCCTAAACCCTCAACCCTAAATATGGTTTTAGATGGGTCTGCCGACGACGATCGAAAGACGACGTCACAAAAAGGCGGAGAAAGGCACTCCGTGAATTGTGCGAAGTATGTGGGTGCCCCCCGCAGTTTCATAGCTGGGTTGTATGCAGTTGTCACGTTGAGAAAGCCTTTCTTTATACAATAATCAGTTGTATGCCTGTATTATCACATCGTATGTATTTTAACGTGCTGTTGGTGATTCTATCCCATTCACAACTATATACTATACAACCCCAATTGGCGCAGAAAACAAGGTTCTTCAGAAGTGAAGGTACATGCACGGTTTTAGCCGGTCAATATAGACATGTCTTATCGACACCGTGATGTTCCCATACATGGCAGTATTGGCTATAACGTAAAGCATGTGTTTATTTGTTCGATATATCCGTTTATAGTTCATATACACTTATATCGCATATCTATTAGTGTGGGGTTGTGTCTTTTCGTACGAACAGTGCGCAGCCAACTAGTTTGTTTAAGTCTTGTGTGTTTAAGTCTTGTGTGCATGGTTTAGCTGCATCAAGCGTGGGCATACATGTATTACATAACGCAATGTGGTTAAATTTATATGCGTAGTTGTGTGTGATGTTGTGCTCGTGTACTCAACCATCCCGTGAGACAATTTATTCTGGCCTACATAACTAGATAGCAATTCATATTTCGTGGTTTGCATGAATGGTTAGTTGTAGATTCGAACATGACTGATTTCTTACTCTGCCTATGTTATAGCTCTTTGATCGTATCGCGTACGCAATTGTAAATGTGTATCTCTGACATTTATGAATGTGTACATACGTATATGTGTGCGTCCGTATCAACACCCGTTGTCATTGATTGTAACATATAAAAATGTTTATTCAGAAGGCTCGAATATTGAATTGGTTTCGGAGGTCGGGATTAAGCCACACTGAGTTCGGCCGTGTCACCCAGTACACGCTGTTGTGCTTGTATTAAGACAGTCGTGTTCCTCATAAAATCGAATCTGATCTGAATGCTCACTTCACTTCTCCCCATGCAAAACTGTTGTTCCGACGTGGGCCAGTAAGCCTAATGTGTCAATTTGAATAAGCACTGTATGGTGTCGTGGTGCCACACATCTGGGAGAGGTGCAGATCTGTGCTGCGATCAACTTCCTGAGTAAGCTATGATCTATCTATCTGGTGATGTAGATCTGCCAACTGGTGCCGCGATCGTCTATATCCCAGCCTGCCTTCTCTCACACTCGAGTCACCCCTTGTGCTTCCTACCAGTTCACCAGTGGTAGCTATCGACATCGACAACGACGAGAGTCCTGGAACGGCGCCCACGAGCGATGCCTACGCACGCGCCTCTACATACGCCATACCACACGTCCTGACAGCTGTCGATTCCTCGCACGACCTACCCACACAGTCGGATCAGTGGATTAAACCAAACTCGAAGAGGGCCGGCCGGAATGGGCAAGTAGGTAGACTTTGTCGCGTATGTGTGAAGTGAGTACATGCCTGTGGTCGGAGAGTGGTGCGCTGATTCTGCCGTGTGCGTTTATGCTTGTGTATGTATGATAGTTGTATGCACGTTTAATGCTACATGTGGGTGAGCATTGGGCATGTGGTGTTAATCTACTTGTCCCTTCGGGAGTAGAACGCTCACTGCGAAAAAAACGGTTACATCACCGTCTACAGATGAATTTGAACAGTTCAAATGCGAAATGTGTGTCTGTTAAGGATGTTTGTATTTACGGGTGGTATCTCCATTCGCTTAAAATAGAGTGTTGAAATCTTACATTTATTGAGAATGTGTGCTTGTTGTGCCCATCACTGATTCCTAGGTTGACTTTCTTGCCATCAATTTTTTATGTTTGAATTGAATTGGAGTTTAGCAACATTGTTGCATGTCCAAGTATTTGGGACAAAACTAATCGGATTGCATCTACTGCGAAGTTTGGAACCGCATCCTTCATTCATATAGTTCACTGATTTCTGGTCACAGGCAATCCTCGTTACAGAAGCAAATGTATATTCTGTCCCACCATGAACATGTGGTGCCCAAACTTTTCCTTGCACCATGCATGGTTAAATGTATTGACGTACAACGCAGAGCGCAATAAGTAAGCAAATGTATATTCTGTCCCACCATGAACATGTGGTGCCCAAACTTTCCCTCACACCCTTGAACATGTGGCGCCCAAACTTTCCCTTTCACCATCCATGGTTACATGCGTTGTCGTAGAAAGCAGAGCACAATAAGGCTCCGCTTGTGCGACCCAACATCAAGGTCATCTATCCTGGGCGAGCGAAACAGATGGGCTCGAAAAGCAATCAGACCATTAAAGAGGTACTGTCGTTTGTGTACTTTCCAGTTCCTCGTCCTTTTGTTTTGTTATGTTCACACATACACACACGCCCCTCTCCAAAATGAAATAAACACATGCTCATGCAGAATACGCGGATGGCGGTAATATATACGTCAAACCTCTGAGGATCGTGTTCAATCACACATACACAGTTGTTGCGAGAATTTCTCATCTCTACCTTCATGCGGAGATGTTTTGTGTCATGTGTAACTCCTCGCGATTTGTTCGTCTGCTTATACGACTGAATGCGCCCTCCTTCGAATCACTGTCGACTTTGGCCCTCCGGTTTGAATTTGGCTCGAACGGCCACAAATGTTGAATACTTCTACTTTCCACATCAAGTCGGAATATCTATTATCTGCGATATTCACTTGAATTTGATTTGGCCTTGTTTTTGGCACTTATTGTACAGATGTTTGGCAAGTTGGAAGATGGGGCGAGCAGACCCAACCGACCGTATGCAGCGGCAATCTTATCGAGCGTTGCATTGAGTTCCAAAGGTCCAACACATGCCGAAGTTCGGGGGATCGCATCTCGGATAAGTGGAAAGGGTGCCGCAAGTCGATCAGACACTCACGCCGGGGCAACGGGTACGGGCCTGTTCAAGCAACCCATACGGCCAACACTCACGCACAGAGAGTCATACAGAGTTCAAGATGATAGCAACAAGTCGATTGCAAGAGACAGCAGCAGTCACGGTGCGCACAGAAGTACCGTCGAGCCTCAGCAGAAGACGAGAAGGTCGAATAGGGCCACAAACAGCACAGCTCAGGTGGCCAGCCTGGGGTTGGATGCTATTTGTGAGCGCACACCAGGGCGAAGGTATCACAACTGCATCATAATATAATGGGAACACACTCTCTATATGGCATTTTTCATTAACGTTGCTTCCACCACATGTCATGTGTGGTGTCTGTAATGTTTCCTTTTTTGTTCAAGCTATCTTCATATCTCGATAATAGCCTTTGTGATGGCCACTCTATTATTATCATATTGGGCACCACTGGTGACCATGTATAGCGCTCAGCTTGCTTCTCGTTATCACTTCGTGAACGCGTCAATGCGTTACTCTAAATCACACTGTATAGCTTCATTGCCTGTTTCCACTCCCTGTGGAAAAACTTGCCTTTGTTTGCTAGTACTCGTTGGTGAAACATATTTTCTGCGCTCTCTCACTGCTCAAAAGCCATATTGTTATAGCGGCGTGGTATTTGGCGCCACGCCTGGACGAACATGCTTTCCGCATCCACCTTTGATTCATCCGCTGCTGTCTGTAGCGATGATAAATGGGCAAACTGTGAACCTATAAATTAAAAACTTTTTGTTCAAATCCTACTTAAATTAAAGCTATGAATTTGAATAGTGGTATTTTTCACCACACTCACAAGCCAAAATCAACTTGCCAGGTCGCATCAACAAAAGAAACAGGGCCCTATATCAGTTGACAGTGACAGCAATGACAGTTTAGATGAGATTTTGTCCAATATGACTAAAAGTCAGCGCACCCGCCAGCAAACGGACGATGTATGTGAGCACGATGATTCCACGGGTGCGAGCCTGTAGGGAAATATTGTTCGCATTTTAAATGCACTGTGTGTATATGCAGTACGTGCTACTCTTCAGCCTCACCATTGCACTTTTCCTGAGTGATTCTCTCGTATACGATGTGATGTTTCAAGGGAGTCTTATCTTGCTGCACACACGTTCAAAGTTGTCACTAGTACTGATCATAAATGCGCCTGTCTTGAACTTCGAGAGGTTGTCCGACGCTCGTGTTGATGAGTTCTGCATCGTGTGCTATTGAGGTTTGCACGCAATGTTCTACTTTTCATCGCGTGAACAATATACCGGAATAGTCGTCTGTTGGGCATTCGAATTGATTTGTGCATGACATATCGCGTTTTGATCTAGGTTACGTTGAAGCGTTTTCACATACAAATTGATCAGTGAGGTGCTTGTGCTGTCTGATTGGATACTCAGTTGATTGTGCGGTTGGACGTGTGCCTTTCGGTCAGACACATTTTATAAAACACATCTATAGACAGTGAAATGTAACATTGTCCTACACTTACATTGCATTTTGTTTCGTAGCCTTATAGTTATATATAAATTACAGCACTGCAAATTGACCTGTTGTACACTCGACTTTCCTTCCAGGTCACTTCCATTCCAGCTACACACATCCACTCAACCTCTGTGCGCTTCGATGATGAGGACAATGATGCGTCAGATCCGCTGCGTGACCCGGACCCTGGTGTGTGAAAATAACTGCTCGCTTACCTGTCAAGTATGCGTACCTGATGTGATTGTGGTATGTGTTCAAGAATTTTTAGTGAGGGAACATTAGTGAAGCTTATAGATGCGTTAATGATCTGGGCTGATACGTACGTGGTGGCAAGCCACCGTATGCTTGATACAGAGGAAACCCAGATCGACAAGTGCATCTATATCAAACCCTTTCAGGACAGTAACGAATGTATTGACAAGAGCATCTGATTAGACGATCTGTTACGTAGTGGACTAATCGCCGCTGGGCCTTGGCCCAACAAACCAGTCAGTTCTGGTACGATGCTCCTCATGTCTTAGTAGGCAACATCGGTATTGAGCCATTTTACTAATCACATGCACAACGCCGTTGTGAGCTATTGAACACAGCACTTGTTTTCATGCCTTGTGAGGTTGGTCGTGGTGGAGTATGATATTTATCGTTGCTGTGTAGAATTAATCCCCTTCCCAAATTCTGCAGGCGTACTGCAATCTGAATCGATCTGCTTTACACGTCACGTGTTGACGTCTATTTGAACAACGATTTACGTCTCAAATGTGTAGTCAAGTATCGCATACTCTTTTCCCTTTCGGAAAATTCTTGTTGACAACGCTTTTCACTTTTCACCGCGGTTGTGTATCTATACGATCGTATACCGAGATTATATCCTTCTATATTCATGCGCATATCCTTGACATCGTTCACTGTAAAGTGTCTCAACATGTATGTGCCTAGATTCTGTCTGGGGAACCAGTGTATGAACTCGCGTTGCCCTGGTTCATAGATATGTTCCCTCCATCCCTGCTAGGTAAAACGGGTTATCTGACAGAAACGTACGACCCCGATAACATGATTGATGAGGCCCTATTTGCCAATATGAGTCCCATCAAAGGATTTGTACCGTTAGCTGAGCCCCATTCGCAGTTCCTCGCAGATCAATTCGGCAACTCGCGGGTGGGTGCCAAAGGCGTTCCGGCAAAAGCGACAGGTAAGGTTTCGCCCGGTGATACAAGTATGCGAGATTATGTGCGCATACGTAGCTAGGGTAAAGTACTCGCGATGTCTCTATTATCTTTAGTCTTTCTAGTGGTATGTGCTTATGTTATGACCACTTCATGTGCCATGATTTCGGCAGGCCTTTCTGCACCTACGATAATGAAATAAACCGAATCTTTGTCACGGTGTTTTGGCGATTGTGTACACGACTATGGTTTATTTTAGGGTACCTTGGATATATATCATGCTGTTGGCTATTGCTGTGCCCGGGAATATCTTACTACAGTGTCGTCGGGCTTACGATCCCCTGGAGGCTTCTTTATTCCACTATTTAGTGACTATCTAGTGAATGAGATAAACTGTAAGCGGCAAAGGGTTCTATCTCTTGGTCAGTGTCGATCAGATATTGGTGGGAAACACAAACACCTTTCCATTAACTCAAAAGAGAAATAGCCATATACGCATGATTACCTCTCTTTCTAGGACTTGCGAAATATCAATGGGCGTCATATGTTGTATAGTGAATGACACCTATTCAGGTGTCATATACCACTTTCATTTCCTCATCACAAAGGAACATGGTCGTTCGAATTTTCTCATATTATTGAATATGCATTCGACTGATAACGAAGTCTGTCCGCTTCACATTGCAGGATCGCGATCGCAAACTAGGAGACGCCCGGCCACTAAAAAGGCATCAGGGCGTGCTCGAGGGAGTGGGGGGTGGAATTATCGAAGGAAAAAAAAGTGACATTGCAGTATTGCAATCTGATATTTAAACAATTCTACGATCAAAATAAGTCTTCAGTATAAACTCTGACCCGTCAATGCTTTAAACTTTAGTGCTTTGTTGACGTTCAGGCGACCCAATGATAGTACAACTCGGCTTTGTGGCCCACTTGCTTGCGACGGTTTCCGTCTAATAGTGGAATATCAAATTTGAAAAACAAAATAAATACAGTTTAAACCAAGACTGACATCAATTTTACATAGATAGCTAAGTCTCCTGGAAATTTATCATCGTAAGCGAAAACGCCAATCTTCAAGCAGTACTGAGAATTCCCTTTGGCCGAATGCTTTTTGTTGCGAAATGTTAAAAATTCATCTGTGCAGTCTTGACCGTCACTATTTGAGCGTATAATGTGGTAGTTTTGTGTTGACTAGTGGTACTACTAGTTGTAGCATAGCAGAGTATGAGACACCTGCAGCTGAGTCAAATCTGACGTATATCTAGTGATACAGCAATAGAAGCAATTGTGTAAAGGTATCTCCCAGATAATGCTAAGTATATATATTCCTAGGAGAGTTTGATATGACCGATTCCAGATATGTCGATATCGAGTGAACGGTAATGGTACTAAGCCATGGTGTAATTGTTGGCAGTAGCTGTTGTAGTTTATGCACATGGCTTTGATGAGAGTTGAATTAATGGGTTACGAAACAGTATTATAGTTGGGGTGTCACTGTAAGCATGCAGTTGAATTTTATCTAGATGGTTTTCGGAGATAAACCTCCGCTTATCATCCGAGCAAAAACGTTGGACAGATTACCGTAGACACACCTGCTTCGAGGAAAAAACCCCCTTTTTGTGACAATAAAAATGAGTGTGAATTGTGAAATGTGATCAATTGGACCGGTGTCCCCCGAATTAATTAGTAAAAAATATATACAAATTATAAAAAAAATAAAAGTTGCTACGAAGGGGATCGAACCCTTGGCCTCAAGATTAACAGTCTTGCGCTACTACCAACTGAGCCACGCGGCAGATTATTTGGCAGAGAAATTATATATTATATACCCTTGGTTTTATAGTACTTTCTGAAAAAATGTAAATATTGACCTGTTTGGAAATTTTACAAAATTGTGCGCCTTTATGCCAGTATAACAAGGAAAATGTTATAACTTTTAACACGTGCGTATGTATTTTTTGGATACTTCAGAGCTTAATTGTGGCGCCAGTATGGGCGTGTACAGTTGCTTTTTGTAATGATCATACCTCGCGCCACAATATACATAAACCTGTGTCAACAGGCAGTCCAAATATCTTGTATGTATCGATGAAACGACTAAGGGATTTGACAAGTGGTGTGCAAAGTGCAGAATTCACACGTATGGATCTGTCAGTATGCTAAATGCACATTCGTGCAAAGTATCTGAAGCCTCGTGGCAAGAAACAGATAGCCTTAACTAAAGATACTGTAAATGCATATGATAGTAGAGAAGTGGAACACGCAAGTCGCGTCGCAGATAAAAACACGGCGTGATACGGAACAGATGATTCTTGTACATACTGTACCAATGGTACGACACACAGTGGGGATGTTGGCATTTTAAATGAGACGGATACAAATGCTAGCGAGTATAGCCGTATAAGAAAATAGTGCCACAATACAGTTTCTAAAGTGTCTTACAACACTCTTGTGAAGTAACACTCGTGTGAACTGGAATTCACATTGCAAAGAAATTTTTAGACTTTGTGACTATTATCAAGAATGTAAGCGCTAAGTTCGAAATCAGCCGCAGGTCCATGTCGTTAGAGAATAGAATCGTACTCTGGGTTGGGATAGTTAGGGAAAGATTGGACGAGGAATTATTGAAATGGACATTTGCATTGGCTGTATACGAACAGCATCTAATATACTCTATGATACAAATGATGCACTCCTCTACTTCTTTGGGCAGAAGATGTATGCCCCTGTTAATCTATTGGCGAAAAAAAATGGTGAATAGGATGTGGCTACCATATTTCCAGTTTATGGGTCATTATGAAACCGCACTCACTATGGATTGTACATATTTATAAATATATATATATACCCTATCAAACATATAAGCAACATGATATGCTTAATATTTTAGTTGGGATGACAACTGTCGAACGTTATTGTTTTGTGTCGCCTGTATGTTGTGGTAGAATCAGTGACCGCATAGTATCTGAACTCAACGAAGAAGAGCTTTTGCGAAACTCAGAAAGGGTTTCATTTGTATGGGAGAAAAGGTCCTCCACAGGAAGGTCTCCTGATAGATGGAGTGAAGTACAACGTACGTTGAGTACTAATAATCGATTCATCTCAATCGAGAACGCAGTATCAAAGGGAATTGCTGCCTCGGGAATTTACTTCGTGAGAGCCAAACTGCCAGGCCAAGTTGTTTAAAGATTACCGATATTTTCTTTTTCTGCAATGCTCAGGATGTTGCAATATATTGCACTGATATAATATCTCCGCTAGTCGGTAGACAATATTATATCTTCTTGATGTCATCGTGCAATGCCCGGAGTTCGACTCGTTGTGCAAGTGTTTCAGGTTTTGTTCCTGTATGCTCCACTGTCTTAATTTAAGCAACAGAAACCTCCTCTTATCTTTTTTGCTTACGTGCATGGGGAGCAACGCTCTGTATTGCTTTACGAACACCACTCTTCTGACTTTTCCATGTGGCCAATACATCTGAGAAGTTATCTTGCCTCTTTGCTGTTTTCTGCCTTTCTCTTACAAGCTTGCCATTGTTTGGTACCTGTGGACACGTCCCCAACAGACCTGTACAGCCATTAATGTCACACTGAGTTAGATAACCGGAGACTTATACAACGGCATCATAATCGTACCGCACACAGTCGTTCACGTTACTCCATGATGAATATTGCACCATGTACACATTTTCCTTCGCAACCTAACCCGCACTGTAGTATCCGCTAGACTGTGCACAATGCTTATTCTGCTGAATGACAGAGATTAAACGAGGTATACATGCATGCACAACAGCTTTAGATTCTAATATACATGCGACGATCTCAATGCACATCAACTTGAACAAGCTTATTTTTTTAGTTTGATCTATTATATGCGCAGCCACACGTGCTCGAACTTTCTCGTTGACGGCTATACTGAAAAAATCTACAGTTTTATCAGAAAATGGTATTGAAACCAAATATCATTTACACCTTGGCATTAATATGAAGAGAACTCAGATAGGTTTGGCATTGGCAAAACAAAACACTATATGCCTGCGATGGCTCTATTTGCTTAATATATGGATTATAAGTCCTGGTACAATAGTCGTGACACATATCATGAACAGATTACACACCACGATACACACATCCCACTGCTTTCAATGAACTTTAACGAGTACTGCATCTTCTAACACCAAGTGCATAATTGAAAGAAAAAAAGAAGTTATCATTCATATCGTCTCTACTAGGTATCATGATGTCTACTACCAACTTCAACGTATTATCCATTCCTAATATACACAGAAGACCACCACGTAAACGAATATGCCTAGTGTACGCACACCCTGTAAGAAGTGTGTATACTACGAAACACCCTTCAGTTGATGTGGAAAAAAAAGCGACGCGGTAAACATGCACAAATGAAAAAACATGACATATTTTACGGTCCAAAATGGAGAAAGCACAGTTCTAGTGACATGGCTGAGATCTAGCGAGACGGCAAATTCGATCTCGTTTGAAATGAGAACAGTTGCGATCCCCAATTTAATTAAAAAAAAGGGTTGAAAAAAAGTAGATCCGATATAGAAAAAGTTGCTACGAAGGGGATCGAACCCTTGGCCTCAAGATTAACAGTCTTGCGCTACTACCAACTGAGCCACGCGGCAGATAACTACAAATGAAAAGTTATGTATATAATATATGTTCAAAAATTGTTTCGAAATATCTTACTTCACACTTTTGGGCGAGCATTAATATATCTAAAACAACGCGCATCACCGATAAAGAGCTCCTGATTTGATGTAAAATTTTGCCACCGTTTTTATTCTTTATTGATTGTGTGAAATATAGCTAACGTGTTGACCTTGAGTACTCATTATTCATTTATAGTATGAACTTAAGCTAAGTAATGACCCTGAGTACTTATCTCTTTGTTTATGAGATGTACTACATCGACTGTTTTGATCTTGATCACCTTGTTCTATATTTATAAGTGGTGCCCATTTACCAAGATGTTGAGGGATTGTCTGGCTACACACCTCTCACTTTTCGAGCGTGACAAAGGTTGTTTTGAAACTACGTTCCGGCCTGATGAGGTATCGTTGGGGTCCCAAACATTCTGCAACTTAAGCAAGTGAACCAGTCCATATAATTTTGGACATAGGGTTTGATTCCATTCCACACGAGTCCATACCATACATTGCTTGAAACCAGACGACTGACCTTAGTCGGAAAGGAAAACTCCAGCGTGCATTTTCTACACCCACCCCGACATGGCGGTTTCATTCGCACGTAGCTGATACACACTGCATTCATACTGTTAACACGCTGGTGCACCTCAACCGACCACAGAACACTTGATGCAGCTCAAGAGAGCCCGTAACCAAATTGCTCTGATTCAGCACCATCATCGTCGGATTCATAAGATACCAGTGCTCTCTAGTTGTGTTTTAGGGTTATATATATATATATATATATAGTTGTGTATTATATATATATATATATATATATATATATATATATATATATATATATATATATATATATACTATATAGTATA
>NW_014040325.1:7283-13961 GCF_001186125.1 Sphaeroforma arctica JP610 | reverse complement strand
CAGGTACTTCAAGGAATAGTCCAAAGCAAAAACGCGTCCANATTCGAGAAGACAATGCAATTGGCAGATATATATATAATCACAAAAACGCGTCCATATTCGAGAAGACAACGAAATTGGCATGCATATAAATTTAGCCTTCATAGATCGTCATTTTACCAGCATCCCACAATCCGTGGTAACAAAAACCCGTCCCACAGGTTTAGATCCCTACGAATCACACGGTATTTACCTTGCTTTAGCCGCAGCGACCTCCCGCAGTTCCTCCTTCTCCATCTCGACACGTGCCAGGAGCATCTCAATCTCTTCCCAGGCCTGAGTGCCTCTGATATAGATTGTCCCAGTAACCAGTAAGTCCAGAAAATCTGTTTTCATCTTGGGGATAGTCAGCTTATCGTGCCCTGAAAAGCGGGAATGTTGCCATAGTGACCTTTTTCAAATAGGCCGATTCGAAATGTGCAGACAGATATACTTCGGATTTATTTCCTATTGAGATTGGCTAACCGATACATATAAATTCAATCTATATGTGAGTGTTAGATATATCACATTCTCATGAATATAGCAAATATATTAAGTGGTCAGTATTCGAGCACAGAATACACCGAACTATAGCTTCCTCTCTCAACTCAGCCACTTTCATCTTTGAGCTGACTCGCGGGAAGGCTACCTCCTGTCCGAGAGTTCCAATATCTCCATCGAGGTCAATAAAATTCGGCATCTTTTTGGTATGCTATCAACCAATTTCCTACTAAGCCTTCCGTACGTATACACATAGCCTCACTTTCTGTCGTCTTGCAGTATGTGATATGTCCTATATAGGGGCAAAAAATATAGCTTCCTTCAAGAGACCTAAAGAACATGGCCAATGTCTATCAAGAAGGCTTGTTGAATTTTTTCAAAAATCATCTTGAAAGTTAAAAAAAAGAAAAAGAAGGAGAACCGGTGTTTTTAACCGTATATTAAATATTTAATTTTCCATTACGACGGCCATTTGAAATTGCCATTACTACTGCCTGCTATGTCCACCTTCCTAAGCTTATCGCTTACGCTTGCGATATTTATGACTGACGCTTACGACCGCCTCTACTTCTGACTGACGCCGGACAGTATAGTGGGCTTGTAGACGACTAGAGGAGCGGCGCAAAAGACTGCCAGTTGGTCGAAGGCTCACGCGATGTCGACTCGCGTCATGTTAGCGGCGAAACTCAAAGCGCCAAGTATGTAGGCTACGAAATTGTCCTTGAAATCGGAGCCTGTGAGAGAGCTAGGGCGGTGTGCTGTACTAGATGTTGCTTTGGGAAGAGAGCCGTGGGCGTCGAAGACATCGATGAGGCGTTGAATATACCCGTCTTGCTTTGGGAAGAGAGCCGTGGGCGTCGAAGACATCGATGAGGCGTTGAATATACCCGTCTTGTAAAAGCGACATGCAGGCAGATTTATATTTAATAACACGGACGCCCACCACGTGGGTGCCGAGACCAAGGTTAATCATGAGATAGTGCTGAGTAAGCTGAGTGTACAGCCAGGCTGCGGCGGTGCTTAAGGGGAGCACAGCCGAGAGAATCTCATGACGTCGACAATTACTGTGGGGTCGCGTGTGCCATGTTGCCACACACTTTCATCGGTAGGCGCTCGTTGAAATCCAAGAGAGCAAAATTTTGATGCAATGTCGTCGTCCGCGATTGGACCGTGCCGAGTGAGTGGGTGTATAAACACTTGTGTACCAAAGGAGCTGTATAGATAGGCGCTTGTAACTTCAAAATGGTAGACGAATTTGTGAGTGTTGGCAGTCTGTGTGCCATATAGAGGAGGATAGCAGTCGCGTGTGCCGCCGGGGCATAGGACTCGGGGGATCTGTCCCCGTATTCCTGCTCGTCACCTCGAGCGACGAGGCGAGCTTTATATAGTGTGAGTTGGCCGTTTTCGTCATGTTTCAAGGCGGACACATATTCCTATGGATAACCACTTAGGTCGTTTCTAGTATGGTACAAATCGAACAAATGTATGGTGGTTTGCGAGGTATCTGACGGAGTGGGCTGCCGTATCAAGATCGCTGAACGTCACGCCGAATGTGAAGTGAGTGCTGAGGGGCAAGTGGTCGATGATGCAGTCAGGACGTGTGTGGAGAGGCCAGGGCAAACAGGTAGGAGACGAGGACGGACTAGGCGACAAAAACTGATGTCGGGAGTGAATGGAGGGATAGAATGTGCGAGGTGTGCTAAGGGACCGACCTAGTATTTGAAAGAAGTGAGCTTGAGCGGAGGATGGGAGGTGACTGAGGAGGCGTGTCCAGGATTGGGGAATCATCAAGGTCAGAGAGCCGTAGGGAGGGTTGCTGAGGAGTCGGAGGAACGGACTAGGCATTCGAATAAGAGAGAAGGGGGGTAGGGGGTTCATCGTCGGGCAATGATCAGTCGCCTATATACCATTTGTATATGGCAAGGAACAGTATATAGTATGTATATACAAAATACATCCCCGTATATAATGGAGCATTTGATATGGTAATAAGAGCAGTTGTTCGTATGTACGGTATTTTCGGACGGCACTGTATCTTTATTTACGTTGATCTTTGTATATGTTGATCGTTATCGAGGCGGAATTGCACGCCGAGCTGTGGAACTATTGTTGACCTGCATCCAATTCCACGAGCCAGTCTTCAATTACTTTCGCACAGCCTGGTTTGCACGTGTAGTCATACAGTCGACTAGATATAGCAGATGAGAATTCACATTAGAGAGAGAGAGAGAGAGAGTAGCTCTAAGCAAAGGTAACAGTCGTTTACGTTGGCTACGCAGCGTAAATCTGCAATCGTGATAAGTGTCAATATAGTACCAAACGCGATGACGCGCAGCACCTTTTATCAACGCACACAAATCTGAGGGATCTCGACTTGCGTTCCTGATACAACAGCTACAGCAGGTGTCGCAATATCGAAGGAGCAAGCTTTTTATGGGACAAATCGTAAATATTGCAGCTCAACACAATTAAGCGGAAATAGGCCTTGCTGCTTCCCGCCGGACAGTAATTATATCAAGCTACGAGACCCAGTTTTCGAAGAATTAAACTGGCGAAGCCCGATGTTTATTACGATTATAGAAACTCATGTGTCTAGTATAGGTATGGTGGTAACACATGTGTGTTACACACATAAATATATACGAATATGTAGTGTAGTAACTGTGTGTACATCCACACACATAAATACATGTGACGACTTCATCACGCGCGAGTGTAATACTACTTTCCGATATTTGTATACGTGTACTATACGAGATTTATAATAGACAAGCACAATTGTATTCGTGAAATTCTTTAAGTGAAAGGCTTGTATATATCAATATATTTCCCTGTGTGTCTTATAAGAATAGATACCTGTCAATATACATTTATCTTCAATTTATACTGGCATGCACAAATACACATAAAATCCGGGTTATTCATGCGAATCACAAACAGGCGTGGCATCGTTTATCAGACAGTCTGACACCACATGCCTACCAAGAACGTCCATAATGACTCGCACTGAATCCACAAATCGTACAACCAAAGACTTCGTGACATACCTCAATATAGCCTTGCCCTCTTTTACGGCAGTGTCGAAAGCCATAGTCGTGTACACCTGAAAGTTGCCGCCGCTCTTTTGCGTGTCTATTCTATCGTAACTGAAATGAGGACGCGCATTAGAAAAACCAAGTTAATGGTTGGGAACTATATTATATCGCGACTATTCGTCGCGACTGTAGGGTAACCAGCTAAGCATTCACATCACAACGTGCGCTCACGAGTTCCTGCCGCAAACGCGATAACGACACTGTGTATATCCACTACATGCAAATGGTTTATCAAGAAGTACAGAATGCACAAACAGAGAGTCGCACGACTGGGCATTGCGTGCCACTGCCTATCGCCACTTACCCTGATCTCAGATCGAAGTCTACCGACGTCTTCCCGGTATCCGGATTGCGCGTTAATTTCAGACCCGTCTCGGGGCTGACAAACTCCTCTAGCTGGCTCAGTACACATACAGTCACGACATACGACCTGAATGCAGTCACAGCATACATCGTATCAGTGTTCGAAAGCCTTAATTCGAAATTAGTTAAAAGCAGAAGTGAATGCAGTCAGAACAAACGGCGTGGTAGTGTTTAAAAGACTCAATTCGAAATTAGTTAAAAAGCAGAAGTGAATAAAGTCACAGCATACATCGTATTAGTGTTCGAAAGCCTTCATTCGAAATTAGTTAAAAGCAGAAGTGAATGCAGTCAGAACATACGGCGTGGTAGTGTTCAAAAGACTTGATTCGAAATTAGTTAAAAAGCAGGAGTGACGCAGTCACAGCATACGGCGTGTTAAGTGTTCAAAAGACTGGATTCGAAATTAGGCAAAATGCAGAAGCAGGCCGGTTTAAAATAAAGACGGATTATCACGACCTACTTGATGATATCAAGAGTATCACCAGTCATATACTCTCTATTACGTGTACCACAATATGCTTCATATAGGAGATGAAGTTGTACAGTGTCTTGCAAGTTCGGATATTCGATAGTGATATACTTACTTGTTCCCGTCATGCATTGCAACTACATTCAGGTCGACGCGATGCGGCCCTCCGAAAGACTGGTAAAAACAGAATAAATATACAGATTTAGATAAGATTTTACAAGCAAAATTCCAGCCGATATATTGCATGCAGATAAAAATTATTTCGCGGGGTGATGATGTATTTGCTACTTACAGCGCATAAAAATGATGTGGCTTCCAAGAATAAATAGAAAATAGAGAGCGAATACGCCATCGGCGATTGCACTGAGGAGTGGGAGGCTGGGAGCAAAATGGTTCGAAGACACTTCCGGGCTAGTCGTAAGGAACAAAGCCTCGGTAGCAAAACTGGTATCATGTAGCCACCCAAAAATCAGAATACACATGCATCACTTCGCGACCAATCGAAGGGGAGATCACGTCAATGTCTGAACAGTGCCAACGATACGATACACTTGAGGCATATGAGCACACACATCTAAGCAACACCAACTTGATCCAAACAGCAGTATAGTTCTTGGCGGTACTCACACATGGTTAGAAAGTACTCCAGTCTGAGAGCGTCTATTCACATGCTTTCACACCCTTGCGCTGTACAAATAACACACCTTGAGCATCTTCATCCTCAGATCCGTGATCGCCACTACAAAGTTGTAATCGCACACGTCATCGACAGTGAACTTGATGAATGATCCATCTGCTTTACTGCCCACCTGCACATCGGTTGAAAGTGACACACGATCGAAATCAGTTAACTGTTTCGAAATACGGTTGTACATGCTGAATTGAGCAGATATATAACCCAAAGTAGTCGCACACACATCACTCAGATCATACCATACATTGTATCACACCAAACTCTAATTTTAACTGTGCATACCACCCACCAAGGCCTTTACCTGGATAACGTCGACGTGTGCATTGATAGCGGGATAATAGTGCGGCCTGTTTACCCTAGTATACACGTTATAATCCTGTACTGTAGCCCTCCAGACTTGCGTATGTTGAGTCCGAGCAACGGAAGAACCTATCTGTTTGAAAGCAAGGGGGAAATTTTTTCATCTCAGCATACATATAGCAAGCGACTATGAGTTCAGACTAGCATGAAAAGGATGCAGCTAGATGGGTGTACAAATACACAGGCGTCGCATGGTCAGAATTCGCCACGAATGATGACGAGTCTTATCTCGTACCCACGAGGCCATAGTATAAACTTCGCCCATGCCTGTAAGTACAGAGTAATGAATTGTGTGTACACACACATAATGATGTACTCTACCCTCCGTAATAACACATGCTCAAAAACAACATACTTTCGGGTTCTGCCCCACCGCGTGGTAGTCTTCGTTCGGAAGTTTAGTGGCGCCCCTGGGATTCGGATTCATGACTTTACACTCTTGCAGAATCTTTTCTATATCAATCAAATACCTGTTCATGCGTGAAATCACAACAACGGAGGTCTATTACATGAGACAGCTGCTGTTTCCATGGAGTGAAAGCTGAGTTGTCAAATGCGATATTCGATAAAAATAGATTCTTCGCAGAGTTAGAGATAATAACCCTATTTTTTTATAGAATTCTGATACTATTCTGTAAAACTTATGTCTTGTTGATATCAATATGATCGTTCAGGAAGAGAATTCTTTCCTTTATCCCTTCGAGATAACACAGTACGTGTACAGCCGAACCAGGAAATACCAATAGTTTTGAGCTACCCAGTACTGAATATGTTCTTAGAACATTTGAACACCCACTACGCGCACGAACACACAAATTCAATAAGTCAACAGTCTTTTCGCTTACAAAGTCTCATATTTTGCTTCCGAAGTCATTAACCATCATACCAATTCTCGAGCCTTGAGGTAGGGTCACAAGGGAGACTCAGTTGATGCAGCATTCCAACTCTCTTCTTCCCTTCGAGATGCTCACCGCCAGCTAGGGACATACCTGCATATTGTATTGTAAGCTGTAAGTTCGATATATATATATATATATATATATATATACATCTATATATAATATATATATATATCTATCTATATATATATATATATATATATATAAAATAATAAAGTAGTAAGTAAGTAAGGTAATAATAATAAGAATAANAAGTAAAATAAAATAAAATAATTA
>NW_014040325.1:5045-7022 GCF_001186125.1 Sphaeroforma arctica JP610 | reverse complement strand
TATATATATATATATATATATATATATATAATAATAATATATATATATATATATAGTAGTATATATATATATATATATATATATATATATATGATACTACTATATCCATATATACACACATACACACACACACACACACACACACACACACACACGCACATATATATATATATACCTATCGGTCTGCTAGCAGGTACCTGGTCATCGGATACTTGTGCTGACATTGCTTTGTCCTGTCTGTCTTATACCTATTCCTATACCTATACCTATACCTATACCTATATATATTTATATATATATATTTATCTGCATCGCAGAGTTACCATACTATGATCGCTATGATCAATTCATTCACCTGCTGGCAGAGTACTCTCAATCGACTCGCACGTGTATAAAGCACAATGATTTAATGCTCGGTGGTACGCATAATTTATAGTGCAAAACAAAATGCCATTGCGGGGACAAAAGCAAATCGAGACGAAGCTTGGCAATCAAGTTTTGCATGGTTTACAGCGCCGATCGGTGATCGAGGCAGCCGCGCTCCAGGGTACAAAGACGTTGTGACGATTAAAAGTCACTATGCTTTGAATCCCGCCGGGCCGTCGCACCGTTGTAACATTTGACAGCCGAGCAAAGAGTATCTTCGAACGATTACTCGATCCTATCGCTGGCATGTGCGCACATATTAAAAAACCCACTGCGGCCAAGCTGAAGCTGAATGAGCCAGTATAATGGACACTCAAAAGCCCACAAAAAAAAGCAGCAAGCGACGGGGAAACATACCATGAGAAGGTGCGTATGGGAATTCGTTTATCCTTATCCTGCATCATATGAAGTGTCCCAACCGATGACGGAGAATGGAATGACGCGATTTTTAGGGAAAGCTATATTGCTTACTTGCGTGTAATCGCCAGATGAAAACAATGAGGGTTTCGCGACGCGTGCAACATTCTGATTTAGGACTAACAAATTGCCCGATCGCATAAAAGACAGACAATGAATCAGAATACATTCAATCAATTCGTTAAAAGCCAATACTCGTGCAATCCAGAGACAAAAATTAGTCATCGGACCATATGAACCAATTCTGCAACCGAAAACAGTATTCGTACTTGTATCCACCGAATCCATAGGGGTTAAAATCCTTGACAATGATGTATATCGTGCATGTTACCTGCTGTATTCAATCGCACCCGCCTCGCGCATTTTTTTCGTCTGACCTGACTCTGTGACTGTCAAGAGATCTACTCTCCGCCGCCACTCTAAGGGTATATCTAGGATATACACACATGCCGTGATAGAGTTAGCTTCCACGTTCATATTAAAAAAAAATCAACTGATGCATATGGTAACCTGGAAAGATCCACGACACGGAAGTAGGCGTAGACACACACAGTTGGAATCAAACTTGGGTGGATGGAAGTTGTAGCCAGCCTAATTAAAATTGTGTCGCATTCTTCACCAGCGACCATGCACCGAAATAGACACCCAAATTCATTCTTAGAGAAACTCCCAAACATATATATTTATGCAGACAGTACACACAAAATTAACCATTAAGACAGACACTCAGTAACAGCTTAGCTGTCGACATACATTTGGCGATGGTCAACTTTTCCATCTCCGTCCGTTTAATAACTGCAATTGCCCCGCACCACAGTCCTATAAGTAGAATTCGCAGATGTAACTGCTGATCATCCTCGTACCAATTCCCCGGACAATCTCTATTGTGCTTTATAAATCTGTATAATAATACATAATAATATATAATCACATACAAATTAAAATATATAATGATATATAAAAATATTTTATAATACATACTACTGTATTGGGAAAAATAAAAACACTGTATATATATGCATACATACACACACACACACACAACACACACACACACACACATATATATATATATGTAATATGAAACAATAAAATACTATGCATAAATACATATATTTATATACATACATCTAT
>NW_014040325.1:0-3690 GCF_001186125.1 Sphaeroforma arctica JP610 | reverse complement strand
GATTTATATATATATATGTATGCAGAAATTTAAAAGGAGAATGTCAGGGGCCTTGTACTTATTTTTTTTGCCATTCGCGTCCGACACATTAAGTCGTGTTCGTTTCTTACAATTGCCCAAAATGTAAATAGTAAAAGAAAAGTAATCCTCAGAAGGTGCAAGTGTGAATGCATAACTCTTTGCAAGTATTTATACATCAGTGTTTTGATTGAATATAACAATCTGCTAAATATATATTCACACACGCTTGCTGCAGTATCATCAGTATCGACTACACAGTACGACAATCTGATCAAACAGGATGAGGAAACCATACTCACTTGCGACACGTATCGTGAAAGGTTTTGTCTCTTTCTGCGTTTTCCAATTCCCAGTATCTTTCCACCGAGCTTTGTATGTACGAATGTACGCATGCTCGGTCAACGTTATTTAACTGGCCCCAATCTTTAAGCAGGAACCCGTTGGAAGCTAAGCATCTGAAAAACATGTATATGAGCAGAAGGTGAGGGAATACAATTTGGACTCTATGTACGACAATAGGTCATCGCAACAACAATCCAAACCGGAACGTATCTATCATTGTACAATAATGTCTGAGCGTGAATATGTACCTATCGAAACATGTCATTGTAATTTTAGGTCGCAATATGGGATAAATTGACCGAGAGATGCAAAAGAAGTTTCAACAAACCTGTAAGATAGATTGTCAGAATTGATAGACCAACGGATCAAATCTTCTCTGCTCAGACATCCGAGTACTGACGCGACTACCTACATAAGAAGGGGTATTGGGGACTTTGTTCACATGGGCGACGATAAGCCAATATGAGACAAAACAACCAATACATGGCACCTCACATCGACACCATCAAGATTTAAGTTGTTATTTGAGTGATGCTTATAAATATACCTTCAGGTTAAAGTCTCAACTTTGTCAACTAGATGGGTACATACATAAAGATAATTAAAAGTCCTGTAATGATAACACTTCGCGACCAGTCATCTGAAAACAAAACTACAGAACGATAGCAACGAACAACAACATGTAGCCGATGCTTAGTATTTTAAGTTCTTCGGCGAGATCGACATATCACTAACCCTAGCATAAACTTTACGCCCGGACAGGTTCTTGCTGCAAAAAACCGTACT
Organism: Sphaeroforma arctica JP610; assembly: GCF_001186125.1. Taxonomy (NCBI): domain Eukaryota; class Ichthyosporea; order Ichthyophonida; genus Sphaeroforma; species Sphaeroforma arctica. Next base: position 2,541 of record NW_014040325.1, on the reverse strand, counting down.
TTAGAGTATCCCGCATGGCAAAAATGGCTTATAATTCAGCCCCGATACACGCAACGACATTTGATAAGCAGCGACACTAGTATACTGTGTTACCAGACTATACTTGTTATCTCGAATTTGAATTGAAGGCAAAGACCACTTTCGGGACCAAATGTAAAATAGAATGGATATGAATGTACTAGGCGTCAACGTTTTAAACATACTCCAAGGTACATACACTTGGATCCATCCTCCTGAATTTTGAGATCCTCAACTCACGGCCTAAGACAAAGAGTATGCGCTTCTGCCGTTTCCTCAGAAATTTTATCAACCACCGTTTGATGAAACTACCAGCAATGATTACTTTGGCCTGCAAAATAAAATACGATACATCGGCGTACATAAAATAATCTTTTGTCGATAGTGGAGCCAGGGTCCGCGACCAGATGCTATTTGAACACACTACACTTCCGCCCCAATTTACTTGACACGATTGAAAGTCTCTCCCTTGTAAGTTGCCAATTCCTGAACAGAACAATCTCTGCGTATTCACCGCATATATGCTATTCAGGGGTATACAGTTCACAATACCTGTAATGGTGGCAGAGTGTTACACAACACTGTGTTGTCGATTGCCGATACGCCCTGCTTCTGTGACACGCCGCCAAACTTGACTAGGTCACTGTCTCTGTTGGATACTTTTTTTTGCCTCAGGACACGCGTTTTCCCATCCACTATTGTACACGTATCATCAGCGCTCTTCGACACAGGTATACTGGTGTAGTTATATGCACTAACACCAATCAGCTCGCTCACGTTGATGAACCACTAGTCGGTCACACAATATGAAATGGAAAGTGGAAGGCAATTCGATCAAAATGTGAGGAATTTCAGAGAACAGGTGCCAACGTTTTAGATCGAAAGCCGATGGTCGAATTGATCACCCTGACACTGACTAGATCAAACAAAAGACTACACGGATCTATTCTCACCCGAGCAAATATGTACATTGACACGTTTTGCAAGTACTATCTGAGTGGCATATTGGGGATCACACATAGTGGTATATAGTAGGCTATAGGTACAGTAGTATATAGTAGGCTATAGGTACGGTGGCATGTCACCAAACTGTTTCGCAGACTTATTTACATGCTATGTAAACAAATTATCTGCTTCCACAAGGTTGCGATACACTTTGGGATCAAAAGTCTAGAGACGTGACGTTTGAGATATGTCACTTATGGCCGAAAAAAATTTAATATGAATATAATGATAGTAGTTTAGATAAAGCATGCAAATGCACATGGTACGCTTTAGCATGGGCAAAAACTCATGGCCTATTATGGTAAATTATCCAAAGAACCACAACATCAGACCGTGAAACAAAGACACATTAGCACGAATGAAATATTGCCTCACCCGATATACGGCGCATATGTTGCCGTGCCCTACCCCGTACCACTCTTCCGTAATGGTGAAGTTCATCTGGGCCAGCGTTGGTAGATCATGGCCGTGCACAGGGAATCTCGAGCCTATTTGATAGCCAGCATGCACACGCTGCTCTGCCAAGCCGCGTAGTGTGTTGAGTTCTTCGATAAACGGCATCCATCGCTCGACAATGAATCGGGTTCTGAGCACCGGCCCTTGATCACATATGCGGCTACTACGCACAGCGTTGTGGAATGATAGCCGTCGTATTCCTGAGAAGTACAAAGCGTGATGCTCAGCATAGAGGTCGGGTGGGGACATACCGAGTTTTGCCCAAAGAGTAACCACAGATGGAGGACTCCAGTTCGACTCGGTATCATTAACTCTACACAGTAAGTGCTCGTAGGCGATAAGTAACGATACGATGAGTATGTACAGCACAGGGCGGCAAGAATGAAATGTGTTGTGTTGTATTCTTCCTGATTCGATAGATGAGTGGCATACAAGCTGCTAGCTTGCGATTTCCTGATAGCTTGTATATAGCTGAACAGTTCATACCTACTCCTATTCAAACTTGAGGACTTGAGAGTGAAACATCAACTGTTCAGCATCCGAACGTAGAGATATAAGCGTCAATATAGAGTTTAACATACCTCTTACCAACAAGTCGCATGATAGGTCGCCATCCCGGTCTTCATCATCGATGTATGTATCCACGTCATCGTCACCCAGAACCTCTTTGTTGTCACTAGCTTCACTCGGAGAGCTCTCCCTCTCGATATTCGCATTCAGTTCGTGTGCCGATTTCCAAATATTAACTGCATATACAAACATATACATTGCGAGTCAATAGTTGGAATCCAATGCATGACATGCGAACACATTGGGGTTACCCTCGATCGTGTGATTTACAATACCAAATCACACTGGACACGCTTCATCCATCTTGAACAAAGAGCTGTTGCTTCTTGTGAGTACACAAGCACATTTGTATGTCCGCACAATACCATGAAACGACTCAACATAGGTTTTGAGAATGTCATAGCAAGATCACGCGGACGATATATATATATATATATATATATAATAATATATATATATATATATATATATATATATATATATATATATATA
>NW_014040326.1:97759-108203 GCF_001186125.1 Sphaeroforma arctica JP610 | reverse complement strand
TAATTATATATATATATGTATATATACATGTATATATATATATATATATAAGTGTATATACATATATATATATATATATATATATATTATATATGCATATATATTGTGTGTATGTATGTATGTATGAAAGTATGTCTGTATGTATGTAAGTAGGTATATATGTAAATACCTATGTATGTATGTATGTATGTATGTATTGAAGCATGTTTGCGTTCATGCATGCATGTATGAACGTATTTTAATATATGTATATATATATATATATATATTATGTGTGTTTGTGTAATGCACACTCATCCACTATGCCTCCATTATAACCCGCTAGTGTAGTATGTATATATTATCTTCTCTGACACTGCAATGCATGTATCTATTTGTCAGAATTCAAAATACGCGAAACAACAAACGGTCGAAATCGGGTGCAAACTAGAGGCATTCAACGTACAGAATAACAACGAAAACTACGGCCCAGTACCACGTGACTGGATGGATAAATTTACCAAACCCGATTCTTATAGTGGTTCCAATACACAATCCACAAAATCGAGGAAAGATCTGGAAAATGTCACTAATGATGGGTATGTGGGTGATGCTATGTACTGGTGATCCTGGGTATGTAATTGAGATGCGTTTTTGTGATAAAATTGGGCAATATACCAATTTCGATTAAACTATGCATGCAAATACACAATCCATAAAATGGAGGGAATATCTCTATGGTAACCATTGTTAAGTATGGGAGTGTACGCGAGTGATTATATATACTTGTGTTTTATCTGTAGACATATCTAGGTATTCGATCACGAGTTGATACAAACACAACTGTATATCATATATATATTATATATATATATATATATATATATATATATATATATATATATATAAACAGTAGTATTGAGAGGGTTGTCTATGACAGCCATGCACTAGTTCTCTGTGAAGTTCTGTTTATGCTAATGAATGTCTGTCTTGCATTGTAGTAATGTGTGGGAATCGGGCCCGTTCTTTCGTGTGGTTGGTTTGGGCACCCGTTTGGTGTGTTGATGCCAACCAACAAACAGCCCACGAACGAGTGTGCAATGGAGGGGATGTGAAAGACAGCGGGTGTCATAGTATGCTTTGATTACATGACACCTGAAAATTGTCAGTTGGTTGTATGCATGCGTATTTGAGGCTGTAGTACTTATCATAAAGTATGCTCATCCTGTTAGTACATGTGGCTTCGAGTGCGTCTATTGGATTGCAAACACCTTCTCGCACCGACGCAGCACAGAGAGCAATCGCGTGAACTCGAAAGTCAATTGCGCTGTTATAGTTGACTGTTAAAAAGTATGGGCGTACGTCCATAGCAACCCTTCCTATCAACGTATCATTGGGACACGTTTTATCTACGTACCATAGCAACCGTTCTTAGCGACGTATCATAGCAACCCTTCTTATCTACCTATCATAGCAACGCTACTTATCTACTTATCATCTGCATCTGCACGGAGTGTCTGTGTATGCGGATAAGCCCAATTCCCATATTTGATAAATAGCACGGCAGTATGGGTTGTCCTGTCCAGAGACCAGCAACGCATGAGCCAGACCACTTCACATGTCATAACTAACTTCACAGTTGTGCGAAACTGGGTTTTAGGGTTAGGGTTTTAAGGGTTTTCATACTAACTGCCAGATGGTATTCACTGTAGGACGAAACTGGGGATCGAAGCGGCGCATGGCCTTATGTCAGAGCTTCTGAAGTCGATGATCTTCAACTCCACGCAGTTGTGATCAAGACTGGTCCAGGTACTTTCAGCCGGATATTAACACGGGCTCTCGAGTAAGTAAGCTATCCTGTACTTTACACAAGGCCAACGATATCCCAGACGCTATATATCGACATCTCTATGCACCTACATATCTTCGGCACAATTCCCGTGTATGGGGCGCGCGGGGGAGTGGGGTGGTTGCTTTGGAGGTTCAACACAAAGGAATACAAAATTCAGACACTTGCCCAAAGTCTTCGTTGTGTGCGGCTGGCTCGTGCAGAGTATCAATAGGATTGGGAATAGAAGATAAGAGTATGTAGATATCAGCGTTCACAAGTATGTGTACGATATGCGGACTCGAGTAAGCTGGGTTGCCGGATACAGCTGCTCAACGCACCCCGGCCATCGCTAGCGAGTTCATACTTCGTCTACTCTTGAGTATATGTAGATAAACAATCAGTATATGTCGATTGCGGGATAAACGTTCGAACGCCCCTCCGGCCCCACAGCCCGCCTTGGAACTTAGACACGTGCTTACAACGCCCAACATGGGAGCTACTGGGCGCAGAGCACACACGCAGCACCTTACCGCTCTACTTATATACTGTCCAGGTTTGTAGAAAGCGGTCGTCGAATGTGCATGTGAGGGTCAACAGCCGGAAACGTTGGGTGGATTGTAGATAGCCTTTGTAGGGCTTCCGCGATGTATGTGCACAGCAAATGATAGGTACACACAGAGTACACTCAGTACAGTCAGTGTTTCCACCCACAAGTGACCGTTACACCAAGACCATGTATGACGACATTGACGAGTGATAGCTAAACCACAAATATATAGATTCTATTTTTCAAGAGATATAATATAAATCTGTATACACGCTTATGACTCTAAAGTCTGAGGGCTGATGAGTGATATTTAACTTATCACTCAATAGGTATCTACATTGTATTCTAGAAGCAAAAACGAAAACAGTATGTATGTAAATATTGTAGCACAAATGCTTTGCAGGACTGCCGGATCTGCACTCTGCAGTCCAGCAGTCAAGCTGCTGGCGGTGTTATTTTATTTAAAAAAAACATACATCTTTAAAAAATATATATATTGTTTTTTTATACATATATTTATTTATAAAGAATCGCTAAGCACTGTATTCTGTCAGTATTTTTTATTTTTTTAAAAACAAATGTTTATAATTACATTTTCAAACTAGATTTTGTTTTACATATTTTTAATAAAATAAACAATCGAAAATCTATATTTATAATTTTTCTAAAAACAGTAAAAACTTTCCAATTTGCTTTTTTTTATTTCAAAAGAGAGCAAAACTATACTGAATCCGTAAATCTCTGTAAATGTATTGGTCAATATTAATACACATCTGAGAGATTGACAATGAACAATCATATCTAATTATTTTGACAAAACAAAAGAGCAGAATCTTGTTTTTACAAAACGAATGGATACAAGGTTAATGCCTTAATGGTTTCTATTTCGCCAATCGCCATACGACTCCACGACGGTATGACTGATCATATCTAAGTATACAAAAAAGAGCAGAATCTTGTTTATACTCGCAATATAAAAGATGTTTAAAAAAAAAAAGCTTCCATTTCAAATAGATACATTCGACGGTTTGATACGATTTATAATAATAATATAATAGCCGGTACCCGGTGGGCGGTGGGCCTCTTTAATTTTCAATTTTGGGATTGTTGGCATTTCAATTTGGCTACAAATCTGCCAATTTGGCATTGAGCCTCAGGCCCTTCACTCACATGATGGCTGCAGCAGTTTCACAATATGTGTACTCCGTACAGAATTTGTATGCACGACTGCACGATTGTAGATATCTAAATATTTGTTTTTCTGATTTTTATTAGTAAAAAGGGGGCAATTGTAAATAAAGTTAGTGTAAAAGAAATTTACAGATAAGCACCATTGTGACATAGTCGTCACTCGCCAGCAGTGAGCAGATACTCAATGTTTACTGATCAAATACGGAGTAAATAGCTTCTTGAAATACTCATCCTTACAGATCTATCGTATCCCAGTGATATATTTATACTTATTTAAAGAAATACAGTATCCCGAAGCCGAAGGTGAATTCTATGGCATCATATGCTCTATAAAATATTTACAGTGAACGATGTTTAAAAAAAATCATTCATGAAACATGTGATTTTTCCTGGAAAGTGTTCTCCAAATTCAATTTTCATTATGCATATATATTGCGCACATACACGATTATGAATCACTTTATAAATAAATAAAATATAGCATACATCATGATTGTTCCGAGTAGCATCATGCAGAGTATAGTAACAATTATGGCCGCTGTAGGGTGCATACAATCATTTTGTCATGCCCAACCAACTCGTCAACAACGGAATACGGCCGTACATTATTACTCATACCGCAACATATACCACCCTCAATGCATGACAAGAGGGACTGGGGAGGAATCAAATGTGGTCATGGTTGGTGAATGTGATGAAGAGAATACACTTTACCTTCGATATAATTCGGATACGAAAGAAGTTCTTACATCTACAGGAGAATGCCTGCTATCGCCGAAGGCGGATGATGTGGAAGGCTATAAAAACATACAACTTGGCGAGTGCAATGGAACAAAACTACAAACGTGGGAACTTCACAAGCCCGGGGATTCCGAGCACCACTTACGCAACAGAGACAATGGTTTGTGTGCTGACGTGAAGCATCAGCACTGGGACACTTATATAGTACTATGGAAGTGTAAAAAGTCCAACTCATACAAACATTCTAACCAGGGCTGGCAAGCATTTGGACAGCTTATGTCCAATGGTGCGGTAGACTATATGCCACAGGAGAGAGATGGATATGTTAGGACTGTTGAACGAGTCGCGTAATCATACTTATAAATCAAATAAACTTTTTAAGGCCTCCGAATGGCCACATAACACAAAACTTTCCTCTTTTGTTTTAAAACTGGCATTGTAGGAATACACTTTCCAAACATAATTGTGATCATCACCACGGGAAAATTTTGTTCACCGTAGAAAGTATTGAGTATAATTTACAACAATTTTCGACTTTCGGTTAGGATCTTGTTTCAAAAGCATAATTTAATCCATTTCTCTTCTTGCAGCTATTCAAATGTGGTCAGCGACCTATCTATAAAACCATCGCGTGGTTAGCACACATCGAAGAATAATGAGATTCTACTATGTTACGAACATTGAGCTTCAATTGGGAATAGTTCTGTGGCAAATAAATTCTATCAAATTGGTGACATTCTAACATCCTTCGGGTATGTCCTGTCAGCCAAATTTTATTTCTATTTTACTTCCAACGGGTTATAATCAAGTTTGAAAAATAAAGGCACATCAAATGTGCAGCAGTAGAGCACACTTAATTGTGGGGGAAATAATATAAAACTATGTCTGTCAGATACTGTAGTAATTCAATACTGATTTGCAGTACCATTGTGTGCTCGATTCAGTGTCAAATAGAAACGAAATATAGTGAGATGCAATTGAGAAATCCCGATTATTGGTACTTACATAAATATGTAAGATACTATACTACACGAATAATGGAAAAAACAAGTCTGTTGTATTTTTGTATGTAGTCATCTATGCTCGGACTATCTATACTACATTCCTACTCCGAGGTACATACTGTGTTGTGGACTTGTTGTGGACACTACTGTCTACCACGAATCTACGAGAGAATCGGCCAGTATCTACTACAACAATTATTGTACGCTTTATCCACATGGTATTACTCGTAACTCGACACCTTCCTAAATAGGCAGACTTCTCATCTATCTAGTGATCGTCTTGGCATCCTCATACTCCGAGGAGTCCCGTCACCCTGTCAAAACCAAATTAGCTGAATTAGAGTATGTACGACAGCATCTTTTTTTTTCAACCACATGTAGTCGAAGAGACTTGTGTGGGTTCGTCACTGTACCGAACTATACTCTAGTGTATATCTCAAACTAAAGGTATTTGCATTACATATATTGTTTTTGTAAAAAAACACATAGAGCATAAACGTTTGTCAACCGACGGACAATACTCCGTCGTCCACTCAGGCATATTATTTTATTTCTTCTCACTTTTCTTCTCACTCTCTCTCTCGCGAAAGAGGGTCATGATTGTCATTTGTCTTTTTGGGGATTTTTAAAAAAAACAACAAACAAACCGAATTAACAAAATCAACGTTTTAGGAGGCTATGCAAAACTCTTTATTGCGCCTCTCGTGTTCTATTTTCAGAATACTATGTTTGCTTTCACTTCGAACGTATTTAAAAAATAAATACTTAAACTTTCCACTGGTCCTCAAAACCGCGCGATGGTACATATACGTTTATATATTTTAAATGTTTAATTGAACGTAAAACCGATTGCAATTTGCAATTGCCAAACAGATAAAATATTTTATGATTTGTGAAGAGAATAACAAACGTTCTGAGATGATAAAATGTCGTCAGGATTCCTTGCCTGGACTCCTGGGGGCTGGAGGCGGTGGAGCTAAGCTCAATACATTTTGTCTTTACGCGATAAACCTTAAACGCAAACGCAAACGCAAAAAGGTTTGTTTGTAAGCGTTTTAAAATATATCGAGGGCAAATCGGCCTTGAAATTTTTCCAAATTTGCACCCGAGAAATTGACCCTTTTTATTGAAAAAGTGTTTTGAAACTATTCACAATTGACACAAAGTGAATAATAGGATAATTCGTGACAGTTAGGCCGCCTCATAAATGTACCTATTTGTAAACCTATAGGACAATATTTAGGATAAACTTTTGACGTAGACGCGCTTTTTGCGTTTTAACGGGCTTGGACTCTGGAGCTAACCTCATTACGTTTCCCGCTAAAACGCAAAAAAATAGAAATTTTAAGCGTTTACGTTCAAGGTTTATCCTAAACATAGTCCTATGGGTTTACAGTTAGGTACATTTTTTGAGGCGGCCGAACTGTCAGGAATTGTTCTATTTTTCACTTTGTGCCAGTTGTGAATATTTTCACATCAGATCAATATCTCAGGTGCAAATTTGGAAAACTTTTATGGTCGATTTGCCCCAGATATACTTTAAAACGCTATAAAAAACCTTTTGCGTATACGTTTAAAGTTTATACGTATTGAGCTTAGCTCTGGAGTCCTGTGAATACTCCTGAGTCCTGAGATTCGATATGTTTTTCTATGTTTTTGTTTCAAAAAACAAAACAAAACATTTTTTGTTTTGTTTTGTTTACATTGTAGACGAAGCAATGAAGCATAGCCGTCTAAAATAAAACAAGAAGGCTCTGATATGTATAGTATAATTGTATTTATAAAAACACAACCACTCCATTTTTTGTTTTCTTGTGTAGTAGAGTAAGAATCTCTTTCTATATTATGAACCTCTATTGAAGTATTTATAATACATACTCCAGCAAACTTATCCGTATCCCGGGCCACATGGTCAAAACAGATCTTGACACTTATGTAGTACACTTGTATATAAAGGGTCTGAAATCAAATAAATAAATCTAGTTATTCAGAGAACTTTATTTGGCTTTTACAGGAGTTTGAGTTTGAGTGGGACTAAGACTGAGACTCAAAGTTGAGTGTGAGTGTGAACGTGAACGTGAAAGTAAAAGTGAATGTGAGCTTGAGTGTGAATGTGAATGTGAATGTGAGCTTGAGTGTGAATGTGAATGTGAATGTGAGTGTGAGTGTGAGTGTGAGTGTGAGTGTGTGGGTGTGGGTGTGAATGCAAGTATATATATGTGTGTGGGTGTGGGTGTGAATGCTAGTATATATATATGTGTGTGTGCGAGGGAGAGAGAGAGAGATAATGTGAGTGAGTGAGTGTATATAAGTGTGTATACGTATGTGTATTGCAAGGCGATAGGGCTAAGGGCGTGTACTGGTTTTAGACATCGTTTACTACTTTAGGTCTGAATAAGAACAAATAAATTACTCCTTTGACTCTACCCTTTCAGTCCCGGCGGCTTCCCAGCCGTGATATATCAATATTACTGATTGTGTTATTAGTGGAGTTCAGTACTGTAATAAATATTAGGGCAGAGTGTAATATTTACCTATTTTAAAGAGATAGCACATTCACAATATGACACTATGTAGCTGTGAAAATTGAAGACTCGTTGTCTAATAATAAGGACGTTCCTTCACAAACGCTTCTCTGGCTTTTATTAATGTAGTATAACAGAAGATCCTTCGAATCATCCGTTCTCATCACATCCCATGCACCCCCCCCGACTTTTGATCTGTTCTCATCAGTCCCTACACATAGATGTTTAAAGAAGTGGCCTCACGATTCAGCATGAGTAGACGATTAGCCACCAAGTCTATAGATATCTGAAAAGACATATATACATATACATATATATATATATATATATATATACATATATATATATATATACATTTATATATATATATATCCTTTTTTATAAAAACGTTAAACCATGATATATATAATATATATATACATATGTATATATGTATTTATATATATCATAGTTTAACGTTTTCATAAAAATGGATATACTAGATGCAAGATATATCACCACCACGCACGGAAAGACACAAGTATTTGGATAGCCTTCGAGATAGTAATGTCTAATAATAAACGATTAAACAATATAAATAACCTCCCCTGCTGGTTAAACGTGCATTCCGTAACGCCAGTACGATGTTCAATACAGCTGACAACTGATCGCTCACATACATACCATCTCTCACCATGTCTCTGACCTACGTTCCAGCTGGCATGTGTATGGTTATGTATGTATGCAAAATTTGGATCCGAAAAAGTTATATCTACTTGATTTCAATTGAATGTATCTTGAGCAAGATTTATCTTGAGCAAGGCTTTGATAAGAATAGACAGATTATCACACATGTGCAAGTACTACCTACAGTTTCACGGGATGCAGATACATTTGTACCTCTGTCTGACTTCGTTTTGATGAATGTATTGGTGAATAAGAGTGAATGTTTGAGTAGCTTGCTCGTGTCTGTTTCATTTCATATCATCGAGAGAATCAATGGTCAGAAAAGGATACCTAGAGACATGCATTTTGGATATAACTATACGTATTTAAACTAAAAAACGGGTCAAAATATTTTAAACTAATTTTGTTTCGAAAATACATGTATCAGTGAATTCATAAATATACCCGCAGCCCCCAGAAATGCGCAGCCGTCGCAATAGGTATGATCAAGCGAATGTTTGTTCTCAGAGAAATTATTTGTCTCGGACTGATAAACTTCATTCGATAAAAATCAGTGAGCTGAAAGATATAGCTAAAACATCAGCAATGTTTCGAGGAACACATACATGTAAATTTATAGTATGTCATGACATATAAAGCCTTTTATGTCTCTCAGATTCTATTTCGAAAAGTGTTTTTTTTTAAACAAGTTAGAAAGTATTCCTGTAAATTCAGTAATATTCACCGAGAACACAATATGCACCTTTCGTGTCGAGAAAAATTTCAAGTAAAAATTTCAATAAAAAGTTGAAGTATTCACAAGTATTTAAATACTATGAACTATGTCAAAAATTATATATATATAAATATATAAAAGAGATAATTATTGTCTGTATCTCAGTTTATTCCGACGAGTGGATCAGTGAGTTTATAAATATACCGGCAGCCACAGAAATGTTCAGCGAGTCCACTTTGCCTCGGTCCAGCAGTGCCTGTTCGGTACCTCCCCCTAGAGTTGGGGGCGGGTCTACAGTTTCGCATTTGACACTTCGCCTGTGCATGCGAAAGGGGTTAAAACATATAATATTAAACATGATATAGTCACTGAACCTGTCAAGCCAACGTGACGTATGTAATTGCCTGTCACGCCGGGTTATAAAGCTGATGTGCGTTCGCTTAGGCAAGGTTGTACATACTTCTACGGCCCCGCAGTTGACATGGTTTAATTAATATTCGATTATGTTTTGGTAGGTATTTCACATACACGTACATGTGTACAACCGCCACCAATGTTGTGTTTTTCAAGCGCAATTACACGGGCATAGGTGAATGATTGGTGATGGACCCATGCTTTTTTTAGGGTTTAGGGTTTACTTGTATTTAACAGCTATTGAATTGTGCATCTTAATACGTTTCTGCCGTTGGTACTTCCGCCTGAACATGGTCTCAATTAATGGTCAAACGATGTATATACTGTGGTACTAAAGGTTGTGTGCTAGATTTGTATGCACTAAAGACTCACTCGATCATACTAGACTTGGGTATCAATGTTCTTTGGGTGATAGTGTACATACACATGTGGCGATTTATACATACACATGCACATATACGTAGACGCTCACTAGAAACACACAAACCCGTTCATAGCATTCGTCTCTCACAGGCACATATCCCCATACGAAAAAATTTATTGGCACTACTATATGTACGGAGGTGTACATATATATATCCACATGAATGTGAATAGGCGAAAAATAAATCTAAATTGCATGTATATCGAACAAATCCATTCGTCACACATCCACTTGCATACTATTTCATGGAGCAGTCCTCATCGGCCGGACGCGCAGACAAAGAATATTGTGCCCAGCTCGCGCACTTTGCCACGTATAACGAGTAGGTAACACGCAAAATCATACACACACACACACACACACACACACATATATATATATATATATATATATATATATATATATAT
>NW_014040326.1:95442-96740 GCF_001186125.1 Sphaeroforma arctica JP610 | reverse complement strand
ACACACACACACACACACACACACTATATATATATATATATATATAATATATATATATATATATATAATATATATTATACACACACACACACACACACACATATATATATATATATATATTTCTGCTTACATACGGGATAATCAGTTGCTGGTCGCATAGCCGGACTATATTTGTGCGCAACCCACTGCCTTCACTGCCCATGACCAGAATACTCGGACCGGTCATCTTATAGTCATTGCACACAGTCCCTTTGCTTACATGTGTTCCCAGAATAGCCCAACCATTCGCACTGGAGCGCTATGTAGTGAGGGTCAGTCACCGTACCATTAAGTGTGTTTAGAGAGCGAGTATGTGGAGTGGTCATACATAAATGGAGATCTCGTCTTGAACTTAGGGCTCAGAAATAGTTCGGTACAATAGTCAGAAATGTTCGTTAAACAGCCCACCCGTTCGCTGTGTATTGGAGGTGTGTCGGCATGTGACAAATGGTGGTGCAGAACAAGATAAAAATGCTAAACACAAATTGCAATAGAAGGCCAAAATGTATAGGGTTCATACAGTGATAGACAAATGTACAGGGTTTGTTTAGAGATGAACACAACACATTGATATAAGACATACAATTAATTAAGCACAATGCTCAGATATGTTCTCGTTTGTATTAGAACACTGTGTGTTCCGACTGATTCAGCGTCGCATCAGAGTGGTACAGCGTAACTTGCGTGCGTGTTGCATATATCAGTCTAACAAACAAGTACATACGTGTGGTACATAATTTACGCACAGAATTGGGTTGATACACCGATCAGATGTGTTGCCTGGACAAGCAACCGATATACGTTGCAACTCTGAGTGATAAGGATGTGTATGTACAAGTTTCTTCTATATCCATATAAATGCAAGCGCTGTGTCTGTACAAGTTTCTTCTATACCCATATCAATGTAAGGATATGTATGTACAAGTTTCTTCTATATCAATATAAAGGCTAGCTCTGTGTGACAATGACGTGTATGTGCAAGTTTACTCTATCTCAGTATCCTTGGATTGATCTCCTGTATACCCGTGTGCAATTTCGTCTCGGTGTACTACACATGTTTGTTTAACGCATGGTGTAATCCACCTCCATTAATTCACAAGAAAAGCATGCCCAGAATGTTTCACGGTCGCTTACGCATCCGCATAGGAAAGGTTTTTAATTGCCATACACTAGCATTAGAACCAAGTGCATCAAATGCAATATATATATATATATATATACATATATATATATACATACATACATACATACATACACAC
>NW_014040326.1:80488-84257 GCF_001186125.1 Sphaeroforma arctica JP610 | reverse complement strand
TATATATATATATATATATGTGTGTGTGTGTGTGTGTGTGCGTGTGCGCGTGAGTGCGTCTATATATATACATATATATATATATATTCATGTATACAGAAATAGACATAAATGTCTGCTTTTATTAAAGAAAGTATATTCATAAATATAATCCCATTATTGGCTCCTAGTTTTGGGTGCAAGATTAAAAACTGGTTTGATTAAGATGGGAGAATTTATCAGCCCAGCGCTTTGGTGCGACCTAGTATCAAGCAAGCTACCAGAATGGTAATTTAAATCCTAGACATCGGTACGTGTTAAACATACACAAACATCACAGCTATACTAGATAAACGAGTCTTCTGTTTGCACAAGCTTCGCTCATTAGTATCCGATGTATATGCATAAACATGTATAGATATGAATAGATACACATACATACAAATAAGGCAAAAATACATACTTTCCACTCCCTGTCCAGGCCTCAAGTTCTTGTATTGGTTCGAATTCAAGCGTAGAGGTGACCAACACAACGCCCTGGTGCGGCTTATTCTCCGACAGACTGTGCAGCTTGCCCTTACTAACGTAACTCACGGCAACCCCATCCGCTTCAACGAATTCGATCACTTTGCCGATCATTTCTTTTCTATAGAGAGAGTCGTATTCAAGGAATAGGTGGGGTTATATACGCGAAACATACACATCATAGGTATACCTAGTGCGTGATGTATATACAGCATAGGCATATATAGTAGACATATATAGTAAGGGCATAGACTTCATGGGCATGCTTAGACATCACAGGCATATATAGTAAGTGATAGTAGACGTGTATAGTAAGGGCATAGACTTCATAGGCATGCATAGACATCATAGGCATATATAGTACGTGATGGATACATATCATATGCCTATAGTAGTGCATGGTACACGATTGGGAGTGGAACCAATGTATATGCGAACACTTGTACCGATCTATGTATTAAAATACAGTGGCAGGCGAACCCACCTACACACAGACACACCACTATAACAAGTTGGGGACCAAATAGTCCACCCTGTGCGACGCAACGTATTTACCGCAAAACTCGGTAAACGTATACGTAATGGGTATATATAGAAAAGTACTTGGTTGAATCTTCCCATTTTAATAAACACAAAAGATTCTGTATACTGGCTGCTTCCAAGATGTATGAAAATCGGTAGTGTTCGTTGCACTACACTCTAGCGATATACTGATATCCAAGATGCGGTTGGTCTGTGGACACCGTACTTTACAGAGCCGGCTTAGTGGAAGAGCTGATAGCATAGATGATTGAATACCATACATACACACTCACCAAATTGTGCTGAAGACAAATTGGCCACAGAATGTGCAAAACACTTCACAAACCCAACGCCCGGGTTTCAAAAAACAACATTGTACAAAGGTCGCCTGCGGATATGAACCTTTGCCTCACTAGTCTCCAAAACAATCATGTTCTGACACCCCTTCACATAATAGTAGAGAGAGTATAGAGCAATTATATATTACGCACCACATTTAAGCAAGAGATCTGAAAGGCGTGTTTCGATCTTATTTATGTACCACAGTCGTATTGATTCTAATGTTCAGTTATCCAGAGAGTCACATTTGGTTGGATCGGTTTATGTACTTATTTGACCCCACCAGCGATATATATATATATATATATATACATACATACATACATACATACATAAATATATACATACATACATACATACTTAAAAACATACATACAGACATACATACATACATATATATACATGCATAAATAAATAAATACATACATACATACATATATACATACATACATACATACATACATCCATACATACATACATACATACATATACATGCGTAAATATATACATACATACATAGTCATCAGAACATATATATATATATATATATATATTTATATATCAACATACGAATCTGGTTTAGCCCACCAGTTATCGACAATGTACGCGTGATAGATCCGCCGCCTTTTGCTGGTTAGTGCATTCGTAACGGATGCCAGACCAAAGACAAGTTCATCTTCTCCATAGCCTGCAATGCCCGACATCTGTCGACTCGTCTCATTATGTACACGTCTAGGATGCCTTGAAAGTACACTACCATCTGTCTGAACACTACAAATACTATGATAGCATGGGAGGCGTCCCTTTGTAGTCGACGGAACTGCAGAAAATGCTCTAGTACTTTGTTGTGTGTGCATACTACATACTACCGAACGGGGTCGAACTATATTACTTGATATAGGTTTACGTAATTGGTTTCTGGTATTATTGCCTGTGGCTACCACAGGTACCAGTCTGTGTACATAAGCGCTCGAATACGGCTGTAACGGGCCAAAAGAGAGTCGGTTGTATTTGGGCCCAAGCATTCTAGTGACCGTTTGTCACGATATGATTCTCTGGTGATATATGTGTTTTCAAATGCAATCCGATGTTCTTCCACAGATGTAACCGATGTAGCATATACTGCTTAACTGGTCGTGTGTTTAGATGTACTTGTAGTTTACACGAGGACTTCTTGTATACATGTATATAAAGATCACCTCTTGATGGCGTCTCTGCGGGAATTTAACAATTTTCGATGACACGACGTGGCCCAGACGGCCATGACTTTATTGTATTCGATACTATTTTAGGGTTTTAGGGTTTTGGACGCATGCTGAACTGTATAATACTGGAACTCAAATGAAAGCCAGAGGCAGAGTGAAAGTTACAGAAGGCTGAAGTGGCTATCACTAAGCTGAAGACGTGGAAGGAGCAAAGCAGGATGATCGTACATCTGTCCATAGCCCTCACTTAACAGGAAGTGACAATCATTAAAAACTGCGACCACGAAGCTTGACTTTTGGTTTTTCGACCACCATGCATGACGCATAAGGCTGACGCGTTGTAATTGCGACTTAAAAATTGCATCCACTACGTTTTATGCATACGCTTGCGATCGCTGAACAATAACGCGTCAGATATAGTGGTTTAGACTTAATGGTCGCAGTCGTATCAAATCTTATTAATATACACTGATTATCATTGGATTGATTATTTTATGGCCAAATTGTCCGAGAATATGGATATTTACACGGGGTTCTACATTTAAAAACGAAATTAGCATAACCACGAACACAAATCGAATCGCATCAGCGCGCTCAGGCAGAAAGACCGGCCCAAGAGAAAGACAATTATGGTATTTATTTAAATAAATATACTTGATATAAGTCGTCTGCTTCACATTTTTTTTTGAAAAACATTAATAAATGCACGTCATCGCTAATTGAACTGTCGGCCTGACTGTATTGTCTATCTGTGTCTCCGCGTCTACGGACAGAGTGAGTGTTATGAACCTGACAGCACACGTTCACTTCTGAGACACGCCGCGAAAGAATAGACATCTGCCTCAAGACTAACAACCACCCTGTGATTTCACAACGACCGGTAAACTAAACTACTCATCTTATTCAGCCAGAGTCGCCTATGAGCTTGAAACGGTCCATACCAGTCTCAAGCTTCTGTATCCGTGCGGTTCCGAAGCAGTATGCGCTTACAAATTTTTCAGGGTCGTCCACCAAACCATCTTTCAATGACTGAGACAGGCACTATGAATGCCCGAGTTTGCTAAGTATCGGCCTATATACATATATCCATGTATCCATATATACATGCATATGTTTATATATATATATATATATATATATATATATATATATATATATATATATATATATATGTGTGTGTGTGTGTGTGTGTGTGTAGT
>NW_014040326.1:71499-75252 GCF_001186125.1 Sphaeroforma arctica JP610 | reverse complement strand
TATTCGCATTTGCATCTATAAATGATATGTAAGCATAATTATATGTATTACGAGAGAACGCATCCAAAACCAGAGACCGCTATATCCAAAACTTACAAAACTATTAGCCATTTCTCTTTAGGGAATCTGGTCCCTGTTGCGACAAAGCGTTCGAAGTTTGCATCTGTCAATTCCTTCACATGCGCACCGCTTACGGCAAGGCAGAGAGTGCATACAGCAGCTATTAACCAGTTCTGAACCCACATATTGTATATGTATATCTGAGGTATATGGAAGTTGAATACTTTAAAAATGTGTAGGTGTGAACACAAAGATCTGGGGATTGGACTGAGACAGGTACACTTGAATATGCCGTGTGTTATGCAAGTATAAAGCTCCTGTGACTCGTTCAATCTGCCTCTCGGAGCTCGGAGTTGCGTTTGAAATTATCAGATGTGTGCGTTCCGTATTATTATGATTTGGGAATTGGGGGCCGAGTGCCAACCTTGAACATAGATACTTATGTTTAAAAAAAACACTTTTAGTGGCCATAAACACAGAACGTACCGAACTTTCTGTGCCATTGACTAATTTTTAGACGCGAGCCACCACAATTGCAGCGAGCACTCGTTGGCCGTCCACATCTCATACAGTAAACCAACTAATATTTTAAGCTTATTTATTGGTGAAATTTAACACTAAATTTCAAAGTATGTAATCGGTGCGAATCTGATGGTTGCTGGATATATATCAATTCTATATTCGTAATTCCACATTCCGCAAATCTGGCACTCGGAACCTCAAGACCAAGTTCTCAGTTCTGTCGCTCTCTATTTTTTAAAGTAGCATTTTACAAAAACAAAATTATGCATTTATAGCTTCTCCAGTCTCCAGGTCCAATTTTATACCTCCTTGACTCTCCTATGTAAATATTTAATTACTGTATAAAGCTGCCTGCCGTGAGTCGTGGCTCGTGACAGTGCCACCGCGTGACAGTGGAGTCTGGACTCTGGTGCAGAGCCACAGACTGGCGACTGGTCGGCTGGCGGCTGGCCGCAATCCTTATTACATTATTTTTTTTCTAAAATAAAAAATTAACATTGCCTTCTAAATTAGACAAAATATATAATAATAAACGTCGACATCCATAAACTTGATTTTAGTGGGCTATTTTTAAAAATGCGACTTCTCCATTTTAGTGATCTCTCACGGCCGACGGGCCATTCCACTTTTAACACCAAAAAACAACTGTGTATTTCCAATTTCAAGCCCTCTGGAAGTCTGGATTGAGTCTCGGTGGAAAAGTTGCATCTTGGAGTCTGGGACTCGGAGACGCGGAGAGAAAGTCATTTTTCGAGAGACTTCATCCACAGGGAAGGGACAATGCCAATTTTATATTCATTTACCATCATGCTGTTGAAGTTTGGAACATTGCGTGTTTGCTCTTCTTGGCTGTGGCCGTGTCACGTGTGAGAAATATATATTTTCCTAAAACAGCCCAATACAAAAATAACAAATCGGGATTGAGATTTCATCGGGCACCTGATTTTTATTATCTATATATCAATTATTCCTCCGTGCCACAAATGCTCTCACTAGTGTCTCTCTTCGGCATTTAGCTTTAGATGGCGCCAGAAGTGACATTTCTGTATATATATATATATATTTGCAGTAAATACATGAGCTGTTAAGAAACTGGAGTGATTCATAGTCGGGATAGAACAAGATTAAATTGATATGTTCACTCCATGTAAATAGTCCAGAAAATATTCCACATAGGTCACAATGAATTGCGACAATCTAGTCTTTTATTCTGAAGATGTTTTCACTTTGTGCTGATTTATGGCAATATAATTGCTACTATATTGCTCAAACCTTTTATATATGTGCCTATGTACTTCAGGCATAGGATCAGGGGGGGAGAAGGTGGGAGGGAGGGGGGCCAAGAGAGAGGATGTATCTCGGATCGTTGCGATTGGTACTCAAACCTTTCAGTAATACGTAGTACAATAGATTGCAAAATGTAGTGCAATAAGCCCTACTATATTGCTCGAAAGTAAGTCTGCTTCGTCCCGTTGTTCCTCCGCCTCCCCTGTTCAGTGCGTCCATGCATGGCCTCGGGGGTGGCTCTACCTCGGATCGCTCACTTGTTTCTCTTGACTTACTATCTCAAAACCCATTTGACCATTATGTAATACAAAAAATTGTAAGATGTAGTGCAATGGCATTACTATGCTGCTCGAATGACAGTCTACCGACCTCTGGGCTTCTTCCGCCTCCCTGGTCCAGTGCGTTCGTGTATGGGCTCGGGGGTGGCTTTCCCGCGGGTTGTCCTCTTAGTTCTCCTGTCGGAATCTGTGTATATACATAAAGGTTGGGTGAGGTAAACAAAACGTATTGATATTCCTTTTCAGAGGTTCATACATCAAAATAGGCAACCAAGCAAACAAATATGGGTATTTCTGTATGAATAGGCATATGCATAAGACAGAAAGACAAACAAATAGATGTGAATCAAGCGGATTGACTCGCGTATCGTTTCAGGTCGTAGTGAACCAAAAAGAGCAGAGTGTAGCCTTATTTTTATGATACTAATGGGTTAGTCACCGGAATTGAGTAGTCAAAGCGTATATGAGGATTCATGATTGCCAAGCGTGCAGGGGAGGTATTTAAGGCATCAAACAATGAAGTTATACCTTATAAGAGAGGAAGAAGCTAGTGAGGTGTCAAGTCTGATTCCAAAGAGGGATTACCAAGTACTGTGCCACTCATGGGTGGGATGAAAAAAAAGCTCTTGTTGTCTTTGCAATCACAAAACATGCACTGAGACATACACTTACACTCGCAACAGTGAACAAAGTCGTATGCTAGTGTCGCGAGATCATCTATGTGCCAGTGTAAGTACTGACCGTGGTGACACGCACCGACATAAGAATAAAGACACATGAACCACACTCGAAATCATTCCTACACAACACCGTTTTCCGAATAGATACACCTAACACACCCAAGTTTTCCTTGAAGTGGTTCTACATACCCTCAGTTGGGGGCGGGTGTATTCGTTTCCGTTGGTGTCGTGATCCCACCTCAGTGTTCTTCGATGTGCTACTCGTGGCAGTCAGTGTATTGGGTGCAGCGGGAGATCCCGCATTTACCGTCCCGCTATTGTGTGGCTGACGCATCTCGAGGCCACAGTGGGCGGCTATTGCGGTATCGAAGGAATCTGGCAAATAGAATTCCTCTTCGGTAGGAACGGGTTCAGGCCATCGCGAGTCTAGATAGGCGTCCACAGGGTCTTCTTGGGCATCGTCCTGTTGACGGTATAAGGGATTAGTTCGTCACTAGTGGCAGAATGAGGGATCAATTCGGTCCCGGTTGTCTGTGCTTGAATCGACACGAACACAACGAAAGATAAAATTTGTGACGTGAAGTTTCGAAGGGTACGGTATTGAAAGACTTCCGAAATGTTCGAAGTATACAGAGCATTTACGCGCCAATGAAAGTTCTGAATGCCGTCGAGACTACCACAATAGGTAAATTTTTAAACGTAATGCTCGTATACACACTGATACACACTCGATTGACGATTTATATAACAACACAATGGATACATAGGTGAGAAATACTTCCAGGTTCAGTAGAAGTGATTGGAGCTCAGCGTAATTAGAATCGACTACATGCATTACAATATAAATGCATACTGAGAGGTATATATATATATATATATATATGTGTGTGTGTGTGTGTTTGTGTGTGTGTCTTATATATATATAT
>NW_014040326.1:66864-67887 GCF_001186125.1 Sphaeroforma arctica JP610 | reverse complement strand
CATCCATTGTGTAAATTTGGTTTGACAGGTATACGATTTCTTTTTTGCTTATGTGAACATATCAATGTTAAGTAGGTATATGTATACATATACATAGCGATAGGTATCATCTTTATATTGTCAGTGTGTAAATGTTCACTTCTAGGAGTCCGTTGCTACCCGAATACGTTTGGTGGTAACTGACACAGGACTCCGTTTTATACGAACATTATATAATGCATTTCACTTGCCTTATAGTCAATCCTGTCTCACACTGACACTACCATGTTGTGAGAATTCCGTCACTTCTATATCTGTTACCTAGGCTACAAAACGACCGCTTCAACAATACTAGGATTATCCTCTCAAATTTCTAACTTTCTTTAGGACTTTTTTTTTTGAAAAACTGGGCTTCCAGTATGGTCGTGAATCTAATTCCTACTTCTTTCGAGCCTTATGTAGCCAGCACGCTCAGCGCGTACAACCCTCTCACTACAAGTTTCGCATATCCCTCTATCTACAATTAGAACACTCAAAGATAAAAACTCGGTCACAATAATGGCGGGTGATTTCCTGGCCCCATCTTTGTTGTCTTCGCTCGACAATGGTGTCGGTGTAGTGGATGTGATGAATACCACTGGCTTCGACTATGCTGTGTTCGGGTAAGTCCAGGAGCCTGCGTATGTGTGTACATCGTTCGTATGTGACATATGTGTATACTATATTTGGACGTGCCTTGATGCCCGGATGTGCGAGTTCATGCATGTAGTAGGTGTATACTACATATTTCGGTATCTCGTGATGGCCGTACGGGTGTGTGCATGCGTTTAGTAGGAATATACTACACTTGGGTATGCCCTTTTGCCCGTGTATATGTGTTTATCCTGGTAGTAAGAACAAACTGCTGTTCTGTTTTGTGTGTACTGGTGTGGTGGATGACACCTCCGTCAAATACGTCATCTTTGTACCCTGCTCTGCGCGATTTGAATAGATACAATACACAAACACACACACACACACGCACACACACACACACACACACAT
>NW_014040326.1:64262-66029 GCF_001186125.1 Sphaeroforma arctica JP610 | reverse complement strand
ATTTGTGTGTGTGTGTCAATCGAAAAATCGCTCACTGTTCTTATTACACCATACTGAATATACTACTCAAATGCAGCAACCACGAGTGTGATGTGCATCAAGATTATCTCCTGGATAGAATCGGCCAAAGTAAATTCCAATGGATCAACTCTAATATGCAATCGTTAAACATGCAAGGCGCGCCGGCATTACCCGAGTACATCATCCAGACGGTTACCATGGGAACGGTCACTAAGCGCGTGGGGTTGCTAGGTCTGCTAAGCAACGATCCTCATTTGTATCGGTGAGTTGCTATGATGCGGTAGACGCCTAGTCTATATATACACTGTTGCTAGTACAATCTTTATGTTTCAGGGTATTCGTTCGTTCGCCTCCTATGTACCTTGATATTAACTCAACCTACAGTTGATTAATGGTGTGCTGAGAGGTTGTACTCGTTTTATAACTTGTATTACCGTGTAGTTGTACATGTTCCTTGCGAGAAGTCGAATCATTTGATCTTCAATTACGGCTGCGATTCGGTTTGGTTGAACGGTGTTTAAGTCAAACTGTTTGTTGCGACACATTTCTGCTGAATTTTGCCTAAAACATAGTAGTTTAGCTCTATGCTAAGCACCAGAGCTCAGGTGTTTGCCATTTCTAAAACATCTCGCGAACATAATTCAAATTATTCAGGTCAAATTATTCAGGTCCAGATCGTTTATTGGCGTGTCTATAGCGCCCGTTATTTAGACATGTGAGAAAATAAGCAACAACAAAAAGATGCTAGAACACGTCTCTCGCATTCATTCAAATACCGAGAGTTCGAAATTAATGGCCTGTGAATTAATTTTGACCGTATCTATTTTTGTCCCTTAGGCCCGGATCATTCGGTGGAGCCATTATCGAACCCGTTATTTCGACATATGAGAAATTAAGCAAACAGCTGTTGGATGAGGAACATGTCGATCTGATTGTACCCATCACACACCAGAGTATGAAGGACGACCGCAAGATGGCCAAGACACTCTCCAATGTGCCGGTGATTCTGGGAGGTATGTCCCTCACAATTAGTTCATATTAATTTCGCCCTGATCGGACACTAATACCGCACTGTGCGCCTACTGGATTCCACACACTCTATATCAGTATCACATAAGTATGCCCAAGACACCCTCCACTGTGCCGGTGGTTGTGGAAGATATGCCAACAGCAATTAGTTTATTTTAGTATCGCACTATTTGGAAACTAATACCACACTTTGCGCCCACTGGATCTCATGCATTTTGTGTTAGTATCGCATACGTATGCCGGTAATTCTTGGAGGCATGTCACCCGCAATTATTCTACATTATTATTGAACTAATCGGACACTAATACCGCACCATGGTTATACTAACTTTCATACACTCTGTATGACTATTGCATAAGTACGAATGAAATGACTGAAACCGAGGGTATTTAAACAAGAGGATTGCAGGATACGAGGAGTGGTGTCTAGTAGTAGCATGTTGTTAGCATGCTTATCTGCGTATAGTTCTGATAGCCTTCCGCACGGTGGCGTTTGCGTATTAGCCCATTCGTACTGCAACATTGGCGTGCTACTCATGCTACTGAGATTTTTGCTTGATAGATCCCGCTTGTGTTCTCAAATATAAACTGAATATACAGTATATATCTATATATATATATATATATACGTATATATATATATGTATATATGTATATATGTATATATATATATATATATATGTATATACTAATTTACAAGAATAGTAATAAATAGAT
>NW_014040326.1:50624-55816 GCF_001186125.1 Sphaeroforma arctica JP610 | reverse complement strand
TAGTATATATATATGTATATATATATATATGTGTGTGTGTGTATGTATATGTATATAAATATATATATATATATATATATATATCTAAGCTGTCCCGACATAGAACATACCAACATATGTCTTCACATATGCACGTTTACGTACACATATCAATACAAACACACACTTCAATACAAACATACTCTCAGCTGCATTCAAATGTTCGTAATCACACACATTCTCTTACGCTTGTGTATACACATTCTCACTGCATTCAGCAAGTGCTTGTGAGGTACTTCTCCCGGAATGTGTGGATGCACATAGGATCGTTCTGTTCCTTGGACACAGACGATAATGGCAGTATCTCTCGATCCGAACTTCGGGCTGCGGCAGTGAGGCGCATTTCGTTTACAAACTCACTCGATTTTCTTCTGGATAATTGGTTCAAGGTATCATAAGTGTATCCATAAAAATTATATATATATATGTGTGTGTGTGTGTGTGTATTGTTATACTGTTATACTGTTATTATGCTATTTTGTTATATTGCTATATTGCTGTATTGCTATATATATTGTTATACATATATATATATATATACATATATATGTGTGTGTCTGTGTCTGTGTCTGTGTTATGCCACCTATCATGAATCCACCACTACTCGCGTCAGGGAGATCTCATGATTTATGGTTCAGTGTGTAGTGTTTCTAACCCACCAGAGTGTTCGCCAATCATCGTCCGCAAGAAAGCAAACTCGGCAACAAACTATACAATAAAACGTCTACACTCTTTCTAGTCCACTCGAATCTCTCACCACACACACACACGACGGCTTACATTCAGGAGACGGACGAGGACTGTGACGGTGAGATTTCACCCGCAGAAATGTGCAGTGCGGTACTACACACTGGGTTTACTATGTTCGACCTCAACCACGACGGAGTGCTTGAATGGGATGAGGTCAAACACTTCATGGAACGTACCTTGGGCAGGCCCGTGGAGAATCAAGTGTGTGCACGCGGGATGTGTGTTGCGAGTGTGTGTGTGTGATGTGTGGGCAGGTGAATATATATATATATATATATATATATATATATTAATGTATATATATATATATGTTGAGCAATGATTGACCATATTTGACCTGAACCACGACGGAGTGTTTGTTGCATTGTGAGTGGTTAGTCTATGATGTTGCTTCTCATGCATGAAGGTGTATGTCCACCGTAGTGTCTAGATACTTATTCGTTGCATTATGGGATGGTCCGTGGTGAAGTGAGTGAGGGGTTGACAGTGGTATGCATTCAGAGTGGTATATGTGACTTCTCGAATGTGTATGTAAATATCCACACAAGTGTTTGTCAGGGAGTGCGTCAGTACGTATGCACGTTTACATGTTTCTAGTTGCTGCTAAGCGTATGATCGACTATGTTCCATCGGAGTCTTGATAACATGCTTGGAGCACATGCCGTGATGCTTGCCGCTCGGACCCTTCTGATTGTGGCCAGTGCAGGATAGAATGTGTGTGTGAGTTCGAGTGGTATGAGTTATATCAGGTGTAGTTGTGACTGTGTAAGTAGCTCTATTAGTATAAGCCTACCTACCACACACATTGCTGTGGCCAGTGCAGGGTACTATGTGTGTGAGAGTTCGAGTGGTATGGGTTATGCCAGGTGTAGGTGTGACTGTATAGGTAGCTATAGGTAGTTGAATTAGTATATGCCTACCTACTACACAAGGTTCATTGTCACTTCGTTGCGTTCAGCTTAGTTTTATGCTGCCGATAATCGTGCGTGTTGAGTGGATTGGTAGTAATGTCAAGCCGATTTAACTCTGCACCGGTTTGTTATAGCCGGTTCAGTGTGAGGCCCATTCACTCTTGCCTCTAGGATCATTCTTAACCTTGAGAAACTTAACCACTAAAACCCTAAACTTTAAACTCTGACACCTTGGCTTCTATAAAAATACATATGGTGCTACACAATCATCTGCACTGAGATTCAAAGCGCTCTAACAAAACTGTCTCTCGAAGCGGAATTATACCACTATTACTACCGGCAGCTGTGATGTACATCTTCGAGATACTTAATATATATATATATATATGTGTGTGTGTGTGTGTGTGTGTGTGTATGTATATATATATATATATATATATATATATATATATATATATGTATGTATGTATGTATGTATATATATATATATGTATGGAAGGATTACATCTCTATTATCACATATTACAAATCTGCACTGCACATGCATGAAATTTATTATATTTCTATTAATACACACTATATATATCTGCGTTGTACATACGTGGAAAGTACAATATATCTAATACCACACATTGGTTTGCTCTCGTTAGGGAGTTGACGAGCTTTTCAGTATCTACGACAAGGATGGGACAGGGGTAATCACACGCGAGGCCGTTCGACAGCGGGCGTTGCAGCCCAAAACGTGCATATAGCATCACCTGGGCCTCTTCCGACACTAACTTAGTTATTATTGTAGTTTACAAAACTTATACATAAACAAAGATATAAATATTTATTCTTCGGGACAATGCGAGGTCCTGAACTGTCAGCAAGTATTTAACATGAACTACTAGACTGTAGTCTAGAGTGAGACTCGCCAAAAACCTCAGTTCATTTCTCGTTAAAACGTTTCAAAATGAGTCGTTTATACGTTTTTAAAGATAAACGTTTATGCTATTTTCGTGTCAAAGTGATTTCAACTGAGTGTAATTTTAGAGTGAAGCAGTATTTTTTACGTTTAAACGTATAAAATTCAATCAGCTCTACCGTAACTTGCAATCGAACATTTAATGTGTTATTTCTGTTATTTACATAATGCTATGGTGTTGCGTTTATGTTCAATGTTTGCGTTGACGTTATAAAGACTATTCACATTAAAATCTCTCTAGTAGAGTGAATTGAGAATATTTTTAAAATATAGATTTGGCGGAACCGAACAAATATTATCTCTGAGATGTGAATACAAATTCAACAGCTCTTTATTAATAATTCTGTATAGTGTATACCCCATTCACTGGTTCAATTCAACTGAACATAGAGTGGCATGGAAAGCGTGATGAATCATTATCGTTGCACGCCGGGCTACCAAATAGAGATCGATGGTATAGCTCCTTCAGCTGACTTTCTGGTTCAGAATGATGATGGACTGGCCCAAAGACAGTGACGTATACAGGGTAGGACCAGAATAGAAACATTGGAAATACATGCGCTAGCTAAGTGATTGGATGAATAATATATTTAGATACATGAAAACAAATATAGAACACGGGCGGCAGAATAGAGCATGTGGATTGTGCTATGACAGCCGAAACAGGCCTATAAAGAGAATGCGCAGGGTTTTTATAACCCCTAAAGAGCAGGAAAGACAGCCAACGGACAAGTCACAAGAGAAGGTGCCCCAAGTCCCAAGATGAGAAAACCGCAAGAGTTGTTGCCTGTTGGAACTGAGCACGCCGTGTGCGCCAAACCCCAATAAAGGAACAAACCTAAATAAGGTAATTTTTGCCTTGTTGTTCTTCAGGGTATACGTTGAACGATGAACATATAAAATTATAAAACGTGTATACATATGTAAATACATACAGCAAAAGTTTTCGAACGTTATTTTAAAATATAGCGTACATATTTATGTAAAATGTAGTGAAGAAGAAAAGATCTGACCTAATTAATATGTTCATCAATATGAATACACGATGAAATTTATCCATTTGTTTGCACCTCGGACACCAAATATTGTACCCATAGGAACACACACTTGTCCAACACAAAACATTTAGCGTAAACGTAAAAAAGTCAAAGTTGTAACGTAAAAGGTCGGGATTCTGAGCTCGGGAGGTTAGGACGAGTATTTTTAATACTACTGAATATGTACATAAATACTGAAAAATAGTGCCAGACGGCCAGTGTGAGACTGTGAGTGCGATCTTCCTGACTTCCTCATGGATCATTTTGAAATCCCTGCTGCTGGGGAGCAAGAGGTAAAAACGCCACAGATAGAAGTTCTAAACCAATTAACCGATAGTATAGACTTTTGAAGATATATCAACCAATTAAAACTAACAACCGGCTTTTACGACAATGTATATGCCAAATTTGATTTGTGGTATGTATAGTTTCACGACCACTTTGTATCTAAAACTTCTGCTTCAAGAATTTTTAGACTTCTTGTTTCTATAGTGCTAATATAGATCATACTAAATCAAATACTCGCACGAACACTCGATGAAGTTGGATATACGCGCACGAACACTCGATGAAGTTGAATATACGCGCGAAGTTATCCTTAGATGCCAATAGATATATACTTTATCGTACTATTACATTCAGTGCTTGCAGGTCAAGACACGAGCTTTGGTACGTCACAACAGTAAACCCCAGCAAGCAATTCCAAGCGGGCAGTACTTGTGACATTTGTGTCGTAAGCCAATACCATAAGCATACACACCGTTTGGGATATTCAAATTGCAAAATTAGTCTATTCATAGATTTAAACATTTAGGTCGTAAGCCAATATCAACAGTATATACACCTGGCTGTTTTGGGATATTCAAATTGGATAACTAGTTTATTCATAGCCTAAGTTTCAAATAGTACAGCTCACGAGTTCACGATGGACTTAATCGGAGAAAAACTAAGTGAGCAGAAAGCCGCATTCGGTCAAAAACTGAGTGGGATGCGTCGCAACTTTGCGAATTCATCTAATGAGAAGCTTATCAAAGCACGAAAGCACGATAGGAGAAAGGCATGGTTATGGTTTTAGGGAGATATATTAGCATTTAGTATGGTTATAATTGGTTTTAATGAAGTGTATTAGCATTAATATGAAGACCGGAGACAGGAAATCAGAAGATGTAAATATTTTTCGTACATACCTTGTAAACATTGCATGTGCATGTGTGTATATGCATACCAGATTCAAATTGTAACTCGCTATTTGTTTCACATGATTGCAGACACATTTTTTGTATCTATCAAACGCGTCACATACTTCAAACATATATGTAGAGAATATAATAGAGCACGTAGATACGAATAGACAAGTATAGTGAAACGAACCGATTATATATGCATATACATTTTACAATAAAAATAGTGTCTCGTACACCTTTAAACATGCACTCACAAACACACACACAAACTTACACACATCACACACATATATACACACATATG
>NW_014040326.1:46305-50259 GCF_001186125.1 Sphaeroforma arctica JP610 | reverse complement strand
TCGAAATATACATATATCGTTATACATGTTTGATTTCACAAATTGCGAAGTAACATCCGGATTGTTATGCTTCTTTTTGATATTTTCTAGGTATCCGATTCCTTAGGAGTGGGATTCAAAAGCGGTAAGCTCACCGTGTCACTAAAAATCAATTTCAAAGAAGATCTGGAGATAACCATTCCGAAAGTTCGAATATTGGCCGGCCAACAGGTACTTATTCATGCATACAACAACACCTATGAGAGACTTCTTTAATATGGGAGATGATACGTATCTACTCTCCTGGAGTAATAGATGATCTACAGTAATAATTCGTTCAGTAGGTTTTAATTCACGCATGCTACAACACTTAGGAAAGACTTCTTTAGTATATGAGATCATATGTATCTACCCTTCTGGAGTTATAAGTGATCAAAAATAGTAATTCTGTCATTAAGTACTATTTCATGCCTGCTACAACATTTAGGAGAGTTTTCTTTAGCATGTGAGATCGTACGTATATGCCATTGTCTTAGTACTGTCTGTGTGGTCTATACATGCTATGATAGTCCACAGTACTGAATCGTACACACCCAATTGGCTATTGTCTTAGTACTGTCTGTAGTCTACGCATGCTATGACAGTTCCGAACAGATTGGCGGTGCATATATATACCCATTTAAGACACATTGCTCTACACGCACAAGTATAAGTAGTGAATACTACAGTAGCCTAGGTATGCGTATGTGATGTATTTTAAGTGTAAGTTGTGAATACTACAGTAACTTGGGTATGTGTATGTGATGTATTATAGGTATAAGTAGAGAATACTAAAGTAACTTAGGTATGTGTATGTGATGTATTTTAGGTATAAGTGGTAATGGTACAATATCCTAGGTATGTGCATCTGCTGTATTTTAGGTATAAGTGGTAATGGTACAATATCCTAGGTATGTGTATGTGCTGTATTTTAAGTGTAAGTTGTGAATACTACAGTAACCTAGGTATGTGTATAGGATGCATTCTAAGTGTAAGTAGTGAATGATACAATAACCTAAAGTATGTGCAAATGTGATGTATTTACTATTTTTAGCCCATCAAAGGACAACGGGTTAAGTGCCGGGTCCGAATACCTGCTGGGTCATTCTTTTTTCAATATATAATACAAAAAAAATACTGGAGAATGAGAGAATTGAACTCCCGACTTCGTGCATGCTAAGCACGCACTCTACCAACTGAGTTAATTCCCAATTGGAATCATCCATGTATAATAGTACATAATTCCTGATATGAACTCACCTCGGACGTGTGAATTAGTTGACGTACGAATACGTATACAAATATACGTGTATGTGCAAATGAATATACAAATATTTGGGACAAATGTGTTTGTGTATATGTATGTAGAGAACGAATATTTATACGTGCATATGAATATAAATAGAATACAAATATGTGACATATGTTTTTATTGCACGATTATGAATATTTGCATATGTATATAAGTTGGATGTACATACGTACGTATATACGAATGTGTGTATATATGCTTAAGCATTTGGTTTCATGCTTGTTTTTGTGCGGAGTGCCATATCATTGGTTAGTGGTTGTATCGGGCGAGTCCTGAGATAATATTACATACGAATATATGATCATGTGTACATATGCGACTACATCGGACGGAGTTCAAGATAACATGTAATATGACATTACAGCTTACCCTGAGCAGTTCTGGAGCTATCGTTCGCTTATGCACACACGTATACGGCCATACCCTTAGCTATAAATAATACAGTGTATTGTATCTACCCCACCTGCAGAAATTGGCAGGTACTTTGGTAGGCGAGATTGCGGAAGACGAAAAGGATAAAATGTGGCATGAGCGAGGCGAAATAGACTTCGGTGACTTCGAGTTCCATCTCTTTCCACGTAAGAAACACACAGTCCTATATTGTGTTTTATGCAGAGTATGCTTGCACGTAGAAAGATATTTATATACGTAGGTGTTGTGTGAATTGTCACGTGGAGAAATACGATTGTTTAACTCTGGGTACGGGTTCACGTTGACTAATACAACACGTATACAATATGTACCTATATAAATTTACACACACTCACATTTACACACATCTATATATATTTGTATTTATATATATATATATATATATATATGTCTGTGTCTGTGTCTGTGTCTGTGGCTGTGGCTGTGTCCGTGTCTGTGTCTGTGTCTGTGTGTGTATGTCACGCTTTATATATCCAGACAAGACCTACACATAAGCTCACATAAGAAGCAGACAGAATATTTAGTTCCTCTCAATTATTAATATCAATTACACTATATATATTAACCAATATGTATTATCACCCGTATTCCGTTTACTTCTTTGGTGATGTGGTCAGATATGTACCCCAAAGTAATTGACATTGACGTCGTTGAGGCGATGATGGCCAATTCCATGTCTCGCAAAGTGGTCGGCTTATTCAACAACGACAAAAGTGAGAAGAAATTCCCCGACCCTCTCACCATCCAATTACCCGCAGATAAGGACATAGAGTATGTGCACACATGAGTGTGCGATGGACTGTCAGAAATACCTACACGCGACAGATATACCTATACTTGTGTTTGTGTGTGTGCTGTGATAGTATGTACACGCATGAGTGTGTTATTTACTGTCAGATATACCTACACTTGTGTTTGTGTGGGTGTTATGATCGTGTGTGTACGTACAACTGCCGAATGTATTGCAGTGGTATGTGTACACACGAGTGTTGGTTTAGAATGTGTCCTATGTCACCACGTAGTCGTGTCTGTTGTGTACTTGAACGCGTTAAGCATAAGCGTCCGCATGTCTGGCTCACATTTGCAATCGGGTGTGTGAAGTGAGATTGACTACCACATCTGTGGTTTTAGGGTTTAGAGTTTAGGGTTCCAGGCCAGCCTTAAAACCCTTATTGTCACGCCAAGGTGTCAATATATTCAGCAGCCCATTCTGAGGGAAGAGTGCCGAAGTCGTGTTGTTTACATACCTGTGGGTCACTCATATAATGAGAGGAGGTTCAGCCGTTGGAGACGATATGTTGCTTAGATACCTGTGGGTGGGGTAGATACGCGTGAGTGTACTATATGTACCGGTCCGGGTCAGTGGCACTCATACTATGCTTTCATGTATTATATTAATACAGAAGATGCTCAAAAGTAAGATTAATATGGTACTTCAAGTTCTTTCTGTTATAGTTCCATTATGCCAGCACTCGATTGAGTCTGCAACTAACGTATGCTATGCATTGGTAACCTGCACCGTCCTATAGATGTGTGTTTTAGTACACCATTACGTTGCATGGTTCAATTGAGTCTACAAGTAACATTTACTAATGCGTTAGTTGTAGTACCGTCACGCACTAACCTACAGCTTCCTATACACGTGCAATGGAACACTCCATTGCGTTACACGGTTCAACTGAGTCTTAACGTATTCGCATACGATCACAGTTGCGACCGCGTTTGTTTTGGCAACAGGACTATTGTGTGGCACAGCGAAATACGAATGAGTACTGGTATGTTTTACCGCACACTCAACTTGAAAAGTACACACATAACCTCGGTCTCATCACAGAGCTCGTCTTATTTACGTACTCAATCCTACGTAAACTAGATCAGGCACAATCGTCGAGAAAGACTTCACGTGCGACGTTTTTGGTTTGGTGAAAATGAAAGCGGTGTATGCGATTACTGACCCCAATGCAGGCAACAACGATGATTTGACCGAATTTTTCAGGTGCGTAGGTATGAGCATATACGCTCGTATATACATATACATTCACATATACTTTGATCTTAACTATATCACTAAAATGTATCTACGTATGCATGTATGAATTGAATGTGTACGTTATATAACGATACTATATATATATATATATATATATGTGTGTGTGTGTGTGTGTGTGTGTAGTTGTATNTATATATATAGT
>NW_014040326.1:27554-45234 GCF_001186125.1 Sphaeroforma arctica JP610 | reverse complement strand
TGTGTGTGTGTGTATACATATGTGTGTGTGTATATATTTATTGCGATTAATTTATAAAACGCTCTGAAAAGCCGTGATCAACCTTGCAATGTATTTATATACCGCTCAGAAATGCACCTTCGATTCCCCTCCAAGAAGTTAGTTATATATGGCCACTCCAAAGGGGGCTGTGATATTGCACTGGCGCTGATCAAGTACCCCGAGGTAAGTAATATATATATATATATATATTTGTATATATGTATGTATATATATATCGATAGGTATGTTTATAAATTAAGATTGCTTTGGGATGTTGAACTATATACTGCATTGGGGGATGTCATGCAGTGGTTTGTTCTAAGTTATGCGCAGAGGTATGACTGTTTGCATATGAGCCAGCACATTCACTTCTTGGGGTTTGGCTTTGGCACGCTTATGTACACATCGTATATTTTTACTGTTTTATGTTCTTTTTGCGGATTAGGAACGTGCAACAGAGTTGAGCTTTTTGTGGTGAAGGAGCGTTCATCACAGGTGAAAACAGTTGCATCCTTGTGTTTGCTTGTGTGTACGTTAGTCTTATTATATGTAGTATATGTAGCCGCCATGTCTATAGCTGACCATCCTGGAAGTATTCTTTTGCCTTCTTTCCGTATCGTTTGGTACTAATACATGGCTTGAGACACATAGCACCCTACACAATGCCACCTATCGCTCCTGATTCCGTCAACACTCGCGTGTACTCATATGCATATTCCGTTGCCACACTATACCTATCGTCCGGCACACCTTCTACTCGTATTGCACATCACTAACCTCCTCCTGTTGTTTCGGTCTCGTCAGCTGCAAGAGCATATGTACGGAGTCATCACTATGCAAGCCCCCTACAATGGTAAGTGTTTAATCCACAAGTCTCTGGCGGTGCATACGTGCTTGTTGTAGGTGATGTATGATATATGGTGTGAATTGATTATAATATACGTATATATCTATATATCATATTAGCCTCACGGAGAGTGTTACACTGTTTTGTTTTGTTTTGTTTTATCTGCGTACTTCCGCTGAGGAAATGAATATGCTACTCTATTCTGTACAGATCAACCAGCCACTCATGCCTTTTATACAACATACCTGCTCATACATATTACACAAAAAACCTACTCATGTCTATTACACAACATACCTACTCATGTTCATTATACAAAATACCTACTCATGCCTATTATACAACATAACTACCCATACCTTTTATCCAAAATATCTAGTCCTGAGGTCATTCATGTTTGATTGGGTGGTGAATAGCTCTACGGATTAGACGACCTTCAAAGTAGTGCACAAAATTGACGGACCTGTACACATATTTCTACTGAAACCCCAGACGCTCAGAATATATGTGTTGGTGTATTATTGCATAAGTAAGTATTCAGAACATGTACTGTTATATACTCAACCTGTAAAACCCTAAAACAGGTGAGTAACCCCATTGACTAGGCAGCCCTTAAAGCAGTTCAGGAAGTCTATGGGCCCACACGGCCCGTACGCATATACACACGAAATCACAATCTCATAGAATACGTGTGTTGTGTACTATTCCAGGCCAAAGTAGCTAGGAAACGTACTGCTAGTACTAATCTCCAATTCGTACTGCTAAACATACACATACACAGGATCTTATATGATTGATTGGGTGGTATCAGTCCATCAGAATCCTTTTTTTCTGTATTAGTCCATGCGTACGTACGTAGGAATCGTACTGTTAGTACTAATCCCAAACTCGTGCAGCTAATCACATATGCATGATACTTTTATGCTTGATTGAGTGGTATCTCAACCCATCGGGATACGTGTATTGTGTATTTGTTCATGCGTACTTACTTAGGAAACGTAATGCCAGTACTAATCCCGAACTCGTACTGCTAATCACATATGCACAGGTTCCTATATGATTGATTGGGTGGTGAATAATCCTGTGGACAAGGCTGCTACCAAAGTAGTCGAGACATTGTTTGCGGGTGAGAAAGCGGCATACGAAGATCTGGCGTACCCCTCGAGGAAGGCGATCAGAGAACAATACGAATTCGACGGCAGGAAGAGTAAGCTCCTCGTTAATTTTCCTGTATGACACTCAGAATTGTATGAGTGTGGTGTATAATGATGGAGGTTATCGAATTTATGTGTGACCATCGGGCATAACCCCTCAAAGAAGGCTATTCGAAAGTGGTATGAATTAGATGGCAGGAAGAGAAAGCTCCTCGTTAATTGTCCTGCATGGCACTCAGAAGAGTATGAGTGTGGTACGTAATGATGTAGGTTATTTAGATTTTATGTATGACTATCAGGCATACCCCCTCACAGAAGACTATCCGAAAGAGATCCGAATTAGATAGCAGGAAGAGCAATCATCTCGTTAATTGCCCTGTATGGCACTCAGAAGTTTGCTTTACTCTATGCCTTTACATGTTCTTCATTAGAACCATCTCATCAGCTACAGTACCTTATAGGTACCCTTTAGCTACAGTACCGTTCTCAGCTACAGTACCAAACTACAGTACCTTTTGCTTTCTCGTGTATTCTCGATTATTTCCCCATATGCTTTATACTACAATATTGGCTTTCTCTCTCATTTTGTTGTCTCGATAATCTCTCATGGGCTTCATACTATAATATTTGCTTGCTCTCATCTTGTTTATTTTTCCCATGTGCGTGTTACTACAATATCTGCCTAATCTCTCATTTTCTCGATGTTTCTCATATATTTCATACTACCCTACTTATTACTTTCTCGTATCTTCTCGATGTTTCTCATATACTTCATATTTATTGCGCGACCTGTGTACCACAGTCCCCACAGTGAACATGTGCACGTACGGGGGGTTTGAACTAAAGAAGGAGAACCTGGATACAATCAATGAACTAGCCGGGTTGGGATCAATGAGGGTATGTCTATATCATTCAAATGCGCACTTTTTTACCAAATCTGTATATTTGTTATATTTATACCTATAGTAGCAGTGCGTCTGTATATTCATTATATTTACAATTATATTGGGGTCAATGAGGGTATATCTGAAGCATTCAACTTCGCACTTATTTTACCAAAATGTGTATATTTGTTATATTTATATTTATTTAGCAGTGCGTCTGTATATTATATTTACAATTATATTGGGGTCAATGAGGGTATGTCTAAAGCATTCAGGCTCGCACTTATTTTACCAAAATCTGTATATTTGTTATATTTATATATATAGTAGCAGTGCGTCTGTATATTCATTATATTTACAATTATATTGGGGTCAATGAGGGTATATCTAAAGCATTCAGCGCATTCAACTTCGCACTTATTTTACCAAAATCTGTATATTTGTTTTAATTGTATTTATTTTAGCAGTGCGTCTGTATATTCATTATATTTACAATTATATTGGGGTCAATGAGGGTATGTCTAAAGCATTCAACTTCGCACTTCCTCCCACGAAGGGATGGTAGAGTACGCTTCCTTCGCTTGTACACAGATGGTTGTATATCGGTGGATTTCTCTGTTCTTTTTTTTTCGTATAGGGTTTTTAGGGTTTTAGGTATTAAGGTTCCAGGGTTGGGGTTTAATAATTATATTAGCGACCGCTTATAGTATCGGTTGTGGTCTGACTCCTTCTGCAGAATAGGTGTCTGCTTCGCCTTGAATTCGACCGCCGCCCCCTACTCTCCGTTTGCTAGTGTGCTTAAGCCCCATGCTACATTGGCGGTAGCTTCTGCTCAGCACATGCCTTTCTTTTGCACAACTACACTATACTTGTACCTCCAGAGGCTCATTTTTTAACACATATACAATATAACGTCCTGCACAGTTTCGCCTTTAATGAAAGCCGCCGGAAAGCATACACATACCCTATTCGCCACAGACACGCCTTAATTTAGCACACAAAAGTAACCTTTTATCAACAGTTTCGATCATGATGTTATGAAATGAAAACCGTTGGAAAGCATGCACATTTCCCATGCAAAACAGACACGTCTTAAATTAACACACAAAGCTATCTTGTTGTCAACAGTTGTGATTTGATATTATGAAATGAAAGCCGTTGGAAAGCATGCGCTTTCACCACTCTCCACAGACACACCTTAAGTTGGCACACGCACTATTCTTTTATCAACAGTTCTGCCACGATGTTATTATGAAAGCAGTAGGCACAAAGAACGATGGAATGGTAGCACCCGCAGACGGGCGAATGCCGGGGGCCAGTCTGGTGTATCTGGAGAATATGTACCACACTGAACCAGCCATGCAGGTATGCTCAGACCACACTGGTAGTCATGTGCTTGAGATATGCATATATATATATATATATATACCTCTGTGTAGTTTTAGTAACACTGAGTAAATGGAGATATTGCATTGGTGTCCATGGTTTTATTGGTAAAATAGGATTACTTTCTTGTTTGTACTTCTACTTTGTTATATTTGTTAATACTTTGTTGCTTGTGCTAGTTCTTTCTTGTTTATACTAACACTTTCTTGTTTTTACTAATACTTTCTTCTATGTGTATATATCGGACAGATGCCGGGTACGGAGTACAAGAACGGAGCCTTATCACAGGCACTCCTTGCCTGTCTTTTAGAGAAGATATCTCGAGAAGGCACAAACACCACATAAATGCGCTTGATGTGAACATAATGCTTGTTATGAACGTAATTGTGCATGCTAATACAGGCTCAACAGAAGTAGTGTATACACACTTGTGCCGTTCAAGATGATTAGGATTAGATTAGCCCGACGCTGGAATAAATATCCATACATGGAAACCATCGGATTGGTTATGAGCTAGTGGGCATTGGCGAAGCCGTTGTCGGCGTGAAGGTTATATACACTGAGTACAAATTGTCTGTTTCTTAAAACGTGTAGATACTAACAACCAACACCATTATATGCACACACAGTGCGTGTGTGTGCACGTGTATATCTGTATCCGTATACAAACGGATTAGAGCGTCGTGAAGAATCACGTGGCACATGCCCATAAAAAGTTTGCCGATTACAGATGCAGGATGGGCCTGTTATGCGTGCATATATAAATACATCTGCGAATTTATTCGAAGATATATTCTTCTACATATGAATATGAATATATATATATATATATATATATATATAATATATTTATACATATATGTATATATATATATATATATATAGATGTATATAGATAGATAGATAGATATATATATACATATATGTATACATATATATATATATACATATATATATACATATATATATACATATATATACGATGAATAAATTTGTAGATATCATTATGAATACTGATGTATGATACATATTCATAGTGATACTTTGTCTTGGGCGCGTTAGTACACTTTGTATCTGATGATTGTGCGATAGTAGCAAGATATTGGCCAGATGCTCTAATTACCTCCAAGATGTGTATAATTCAAATATGGAAATAAAACAAGACAACCACTACAATGGGAAGATCGCAACAGGTCTCATGCAGATCATACAAGGATATGGAAACGATCAATGATCCTATTTATATATCTACATGGCCAGTGAGTTGTCTACAGACACGCGCATATAGGTATATGAAAGTTTAGATACACAAACATATCAATAAGAATTTTATCAAAAACCATCTATTTTTTTTAGTAAAAAATATATACTCCCTGTGGTGTGATTCCGGATCGCTGATTTAAAACCCATCATATACTATCCAACAGTCCGAACGAATTGGACAGAACATTATCGCACGTGTACAGATGCGAAAATACACCCAGCTGAGATGCCAGCAGCTTACCAGCCCGCGAGGCGCCCATGAGGTTACCAGCATCTGGGCCCAGGCTCAATGCAGCCAGTCTACCTACCACTGTGATCTGCTCCTCACCCCACTGGAGATCCTCATTCAGTACGGGCAAAGGATTCGGTGTTCGGGTGATGGGTAACTTGTACTTGAACCGCTTGAGCAGAGTCCGGTACAGTGGCACCTCCGTACAATCTGGCTTATGGCCCGTGCCGAGGATGACTCTGTGGACTAGTAAGGGCTCGAGATGTTTACTACTGCTGTCACTGGCGCCCTGAAAGCTCACGCGCAATGCACTCACACCCTGTTCGGTCACGTGTTCCACCCGATCCACTGTGTCGACCATCAGTTCCAGCTGACCTTGGCGCTCAGCTGCGATCAGTCTGCTCATGTACTCGGGAGGTATGCTGCCACCCCCCCGGACGTCGTGTATCCATTCGCCCCGTTGTTCGTACGGCACACTATAGAAGTCATACATGTACTTCTGCGCGTGTCTCCGATCGAGCCACTGAAGAGGCAGGTCGAACCTCCGTGTAACGAGCTCTCTCCGGGAGCAGAGTATCACTCTTCTCCTCTTGTTACCGGAATGAGTGCGGATTGCGGCTAGGGCGGCCTGAGCGGCACTCAACCCCCCGCCAATAACCAACACCGTTTGGTTTTGCTCTTGATACCTGTTGGCGGCGTCCTTAATGTTGTTTGCACACGTACACTCTGTGGAATGTACTATGTGCTTTTGACCGTAGACATCTTTAGTGTCCTGAAATTTCCGTAGCGATTCCGGTACGTTTGCGGCGCCCCCACTGCCGAGTGCGAGAACTATATGCTTAGCGTAGACGTGCCTGTGGCACTGATCACTGCTACTGTCGTTGGTGTCAATGCCACTGTCGCTGCTGCCGCCCACATTGGTGGCGGCTGTGTGATTTGTGCAAGACACAGTAACTTTGTACTGTATGTTGTTGTCCATTGTCTCGTTGTTGTATGTTCGCATGTTTTTAGGACAGCGTTTAATAGCGTCTACTTTACCTTTGATAAACTGATGGGATAAGGACTCGGCCAGGTGATCACAGAAATCGGCGAAGAGCTTAGAACCCGGTAATTTGAATAGACCCGTTGTGAGCTCAGGCAACCCCTTGAGGCAGGTGCGCGAGTAGTCTGGTTCGTAGAGCTCGTGACACCGATTTCTGCTGAAGGCGAATTCGAGCAACGCCGATTCATCGTGAGCATCGGGGTGGGCAGAAACGGGCGAACGCAGATAATCTATGCCTAAAGTCTCAAAGTTATGCTTCCAGTCGTACAACCAGCTGCCATTGGGGTCTACAACGCACACAGAGGGTAAACGCGATCGAGATTGAGAGGACCGCTGACACTGCGAATCAGTAAGCTTGGCTTTAGGAGTCAGCAGGGCACACAGAGTGGCCAGAGCGTGAGGGCCTGCACCCACAATGCACACATCAAAGCAGTTTCGAATATCTGGCGTATGTGAGTTTGCAACAGTCATTTTCTTAAAGGATAGATGAGTCAATCAATACAGGTCAGGTAGTGTCATTAGCAACCAGCTACAGCCTGGCTTCCGATAATGAAAATGGTGTGTGGTGAGATGGATCTCTTTATTGCTATCTCTGTGCTGGATGTTTAATCAATAGTAAAGTCTCGGGATCCCCATATTAAAACATTAATCTCTTAAGTCAAACTACCTTTCAAAACTAGTCAAACTGCCTTCCAAATAAGTATAGACTATTCATTGCGAAAAAAATAGAATTTGCTTGAGAAGCATCAAGCATACCAGAGGATTCGAGGAATGAGAGGATTAGCCCAGACGCCCAGAGGGCCACTGGGCAGAGAGCCTTTTTTTTTATAAATACAATGTGAAGCAAATGAAGTCAAAGATGATGACGCAATCAAATTTCATTGGCCACTCGCATAGCGATGTTGGATTAGGCTAAATGCCGGCTGCCCGACGCCGATCGCGCTGCGCCATGATGGCGCCACAATAGATTTTTTTTATACAAATTTCTGATATATTTATTGTAAAGCTGTATGATGTTTGTATTTATCCCTTTCCAGTTTCCCCCTCGACATCTCCATCTCCTGTCCCTGCTCGAGACCCAAAATAATAATACGGAATGCAAGCTGGCCCAGTATCCTTTGCTGTACTTATTTTTATATTTACCACGATCCTATGTACTTTGATTTAGTGACAGACGGCTATGGACACTATATACAATAACACACTACACGTTCTCGTATAAACCCAACACGCCAACCTCGCCCCTTGTGAACACTCTACGTGATAATATTTGAGGGTAAAGGGACGGTGGCAGTAGTATTGTCTACATAGTCTATTTTGTTTATCTCGAGAAGTCTCTATGTTGTACCGGTTAAGCACACACAACATGCAATGTTGATGTAGCAAATGTACCCAGACTATCCCGCCAATGCCACTTAACAATTTATCTATGCTGATTGTATTTCTGCGGTCTCTTGGAATGTCTCCAAGTACGAATGCGCTTGTGGAGAGCAATCGGAAATTTAATTTTCAGAAGGCTGTGGCATAAATGACATATTTATACCAGCGTATTCACATATTAATCACACATTCGGTCACTGGTCTTAGTACACACCCTTAAATCGAATCTTGCTTGTGACGATGAGGAAAATTATCTAATGTGGGAGTGTGGTGAGGCTACTAAAAGATATTTCACAACGTAGCATCACAGCCCGACAACCAAGGGTATCTATAAATTACATTTATACATTCGATCTCTTTATTTATGAAGCATGTGATGCTTCTATGGTGAACACACTACAATGCACGTACTTGTTTTTCGCGATAGATTTAATTGCACTTGCTTCGCTACCTATGAAACAACTACCCATGTGACAAGCATCATTGCAACAGCTAAGGCAAGGTACATCACCATCTGCCATTGCAGCGCCGAGAGATTAAACACCCTCGTAGTAACAAGCAAACTGAGCAAGTGCAAGTGGTGGACTGGAGATAAAGTCTATGATCCAGTATTAAAGAGTACATGTGCACAAGTGCATCAGCAAAACCCATACATGCAAATAGTCCGGCAGCAATCCATTATTCGGGTATCCGCTGGGACTTCCTTGTATTTGTATGTACATTGAAATCTGCTGAGATTTTCTTGAATTCGTATGTAAATTTGAACCATGTTGTATACGCCAACTGAGTAAGGTTGAAATCAGAAATCACCAACACAGACAAGTTCTATACGTGCACGATGTTTTAGGCCCAAAGTAGTGCTATCAATGAAGGAAAAGAGATCCCAGCACGTACGCACGTAAATATCATTTGCATATCCCAGAAAATCGCACAGTTGAGACGAGTCTCGGTATCGAAACAAACGGTGTCATATCGAAATCTTAAGCATAACCCTATTTGAATTGCAAAATCAGAAGTATGTGCTTGTCTTTAAAAACGACGGCACTCATGATTGATTCGGGCATCATCTGCTTCGACATTTTGGATGGGTGAACGACGAGGATCAGGGCGAGAATTGCGCCGAGTACCATTGTATTAGACCACAGAACACAAAATAAGTTACCCATTGTTCAGGAAAGGTTGGATACGACTCCGAAGACCTTGGTAGAGTATGATAATGTCATGGCTCCCTGCATTGTTCATAAACAGCCGGTGCCGTAAGCCGTAACTCGATAGAGCAGACGTGGCGATGGTCATACCGGCATATTCTGTTTCACAATCGTAAAGGTAAACCGACATAGCGGAAAATGCGTAAGTAATAGTCCACCTCTGGCCACTTACAGACGGTTTGCGAATACATTAATAGAAGACTACCAAAGTAGCTGAAGGCATATAAAAATGCGTACAGGTTGGCGAAGGAAGCGGGTCAGCGGGAATATCGGATACCTCGTTAAAAACGAATTCGTTTTTGTCCTTGTCAACCTCAGGCGTTGATGTGCATTAAATGATATATATATGTGTGTGTAGGATAACAGAGTTTTTTAAATACTCGACATTTTCTTCAGACTAATTTGGAGGTGTATGTAGGTGTATGTAGATGGATTTTGGTCGATATCTTCTCGCTATAGGCTACATGTTTACCGTTACAGCTATATTATACACTGATGATTTTTGGTTGATATCTTCTCCCTATAGAATACATATTTACCGGCTGCATTGGATGTTTATTTAGTCATCATATCGAGGTTTGGAACACTCCACCTTTTGTGTATACAAGCCCCATATAAAAGAAGGAATCTCTAAAATATACGCGATTAGTGTGGATGTTGGACTCGCTGAAGTGCAGAAGTGGTGAAATCGGGGTATGTATAAGAATAAATGTATTTAGATCGTGGAGTAATTGACAAGATTAGAAACACTGAAATCAGAAATACAGAAGCAGACTGAGCTGTTGTTGAATGTAAAACAACGAAGTACTGTAAATAGTGGCGTATAGTTCTAACCAGACTACTGCAGACTAATATAGTGGTATATATAGTTAGCGGGCAGTCTGCTGACGCGTTGACTTTATTTGAGGAGATTTTCTTCTTCTTGTTGTTTTACATTTATAGTAGTAACAGTAGTAGAGTACTTAAACTCAGTGTAGAGGGAGGGAGAACTCGGAATCCTCAACCCTGACAGACTGGCATATTGCCAGCTGTTGAATATTGCCATCTCTTTTTTTTAGCACAGACGGACTCCTTAGAAATTCATAAACCGATATAGCCTAATGATATTATATCCGTTGTCTACTTATCACAACTACTATCAGTTAATATTTAGTTTAGATTTGCATATATATCGTGAAGTATGAGGCCTGAGGTGTGTGAGAGTGTGAGGCTGTGAGGGTTTCATTTTGACACCTTGTGTTGAGCCTGTGGTCTGTTGTTGGCAAGTGTTGTGGCCTAGTGCTCTGTGACTACTCCTGCCACTCCTGTGAGCCTAC
The DNA here is from genome assembly GCF_001186125.1 of Sphaeroforma arctica JP610. Taxonomy (NCBI): domain Eukaryota; class Ichthyosporea; order Ichthyophonida; genus Sphaeroforma; species Sphaeroforma arctica. Next base: position 34,504 of record NW_014040326.1, on the reverse strand, counting down.
ATAAGTAGGCACTAGTAACTAGACTGTGCAGACTGCAGTCACTGCAGCGTCCAGTCACAAATTCAGGAGCCCGGAGCCCTGGGCGTGAGCCGTGAGGCACTGAGGCTCTAAAAAAACAAAAGCAATATAAAAGTGAAAGATATTTGTTGTTGTTTGTCTAATTGTTTTAAAAAATAAAGAAGAAGGCTACATAAAATAAAATAAAATAAAAACACAACGAAATACAAATGTTCTATTTGGGGTTTTTTACAAACCAAACAATAAAAATTCCTTTGTTGTATGCAAGTGCCAAGCAGCTAGAGACCTTCTTTCAAAAAAGGCTAAAAAGTAAATAAATGGCAAAAGCTGAAAAGCAGTTGTATTTTTATTTTGGACAAATTGTGACAATTGTACATATTTACAATTGTCAATAAAAGTATTTTCAATATTGTACATCCAATAATAAACTGTGTTTGAAAATTCCGGTCAGAATTCCTCAAGTAGACTCATAGAATCAATGAATCATATGTAGACCTCCTACTCCGAGGCTCCGAGGCTCCGAGTCTCCGACTTGATCGACTTCCCAGACCGACTCCGAGCTTTGACTGAACTGGATATCGCTCAACAGTCAACAGTCAACAGTCAACAATCAACAGGCAGGAAACTGGAAAGCTCGTCGCAGAGACGCAGATGTTCGCATCAGTGCATGCAGCATCACGCATGATGCATGACTGTCGTTCCATCGCAGCGGAGTTGATATATATCCTATTTGACATTTCAGAATTTCAGAATTTCTCCAGTTCGGCATTTAGACTGATACATAGAGTGAGAATAGCTTTCTAAAATAATAAAACGATCCGGATAGAAATATCACCGAATTTATCACAGTAAATATTATTGCACCGGGACACGTGGTTCCATTGAAATAAATATTTACCAGACTAACTTTAAAAGGTGATTGCCATATACATCTTCACTTATGTCCTCGAGCGTATATGATGTAGTACTTTGTCTTCATATCACATACTGTGAAATCTTGATGTGCATCTTTGTCATCTACGCGGCACTTAGATCAATTCTCGACATAATGACGCAGTTATTTTAGGACTTAAATATTAAAATGGGTTATGAACACCTCTCTCCTTGCCTCTGTTGGGCGTCGAAACATCGCTATACGAAACAATATATTATCAGTTGCGCTGCTGTGGTTTTGACAGAAAGTGGGTCGACTTACAGACGACATTCTGCCTAAACTTTAGAATACACTACGATCAATTAGTAGCAGTATTGTCTATTGGACACACCGTTTTGCAATACGAACAGCTTCGTCGTGACTATCTTTCAATTCATCGCATTCACATTTCACCCTAGTAGAGATAATCTGTTTCTTTCGTGTTATTAGTCAGGCATGCATTCAATCAACTTAGTCGGCGTGAGTTTAGTTTAAGTCCCACATCTGCTCACGTGTACACGATGGCGACACCCATGGCTGTAAGTGAGTACCCCGGTACTAGGCTGCGAGTATCCCATGTATTCTCTAAAAACAACAATTTAAATTCACGATTTTTTCACCCATGTGTGATACTTCTGATACGATATATTCACAATTTGCCCTCACATAAGTTATTGTTCTGAGAGTCTGTAGATAGATGAATATGCATGAATTAATTCGAAATAATTGAATCGTGATGCCAATAATACTCACCATGGAAATTTGGGTAGATCATGCTGCAACGTGTCTCTGAAAAGCAATAGTCTGCTCGCAGTATAATTTATTTTCAGGTACCCGACTCAACTGAAAACTAGAGTATACCAGCGTGATACTATCAGTATTTGATGGGTGCTATCCTTTGCGAAATTAACTGTAAGAACATGCCATACATTCTTTATATCTTTCACATTTTAATGCTATGTAGGGAGTCGGCATTCGTCACGCGATAAAATCTGCCAACGTTTCGATTGTCTCTACATATAAATAAAGATGTACTACGCGATAACTGGAAGCTTATCACTCTGTCACTCTAGGTATACCAAATTATGTAACCATTTTCGTGCCACATCGCACATATGTGTATACATACTTTTAAACTATTTCAATATCTGGCATTTTACATGTTCAGTGTAGCCCATTACACCATGAATCAAAGCTCCAAATAAGGACACGTGCCAATAAAATGGATCGTCATATTAATATGCTTGATTCGAATGTAAGCTGAATCCAGATTCCGAGTTATACATAGGCACTCTCAGTAGATATTTTCGTTTTAAAAATTGGTAAAAAATAAAGTTGATAGGTAGGCAAGAATACCCATATGTGCAACGAAATGATACACATACCAACACCGTAATATTGAGAACGTGTTTTGGCAATCAATAAGTGTAAACATGATAGCAATATGATATGAGAAGTAAGGCTCATTTAGCACGCGCCAAACAATATCACTCTTTTCACATTTTCATCCGCTACTCACGGATCATGTCGAACATGTGTATATGTATGACAATTGGTAAGACCCTATTTACTTTCGAGGCACCATCACAGGGCTGTTAATTCAGCGGTTTGCACACTCGCCAATCGAAGCGTTACATTGCACTTCTGTAGCACACGCCTACTAGCAATCCATTATGAATGAAAGTGATTCAGCGACCGTAGTAGCTGACTTGAAAACAGCGGGGAGGTGTGGTATAAAAACCTCAGCTGGTTTTGACACTTACACGGGGCTGCCACTTTTCAAATTTACATGCGGACAGGCTGAGTATATTACTGATATCTCGGGTGCTAAAGAGATAAAGTATGTGCCTGATGAGTAACTGCACTGTCGCCTCCATACGAATCCATTGAACGACAAGACTATAGAAAAGTATCGTGAACAAAAGTGTCGGATTGCCGAGAATCGCCGATTGATCACTTCCCACATGATTATTGTGGTTGATCAATCCGGTTCGATGCGCAAAAAAACAGGAGGCGTCCGTGTGTCCAGATTAGACGCTATGTACCAAATTACGTACGGTGTCATACAGATGTACTTAGTGTGGTGACAATGGGAAACGGTGCAAAGTTTGTCCTGAAATGGCAGCCTACGAACTGGTCGCTTTACAATACTGTCTTAAGGCTAGCATCACAGCCAAGCCCACGCTCTCATGGAAATTACATACTTGCTATAAATTTAGCGCATTAACTAGCGATGTACACCAGAGATCTCAAGCGTGTCGATGTTGCTGTAATGTTCCTGTCGGATGGAGCGCCTTCCGACACCAGTTGTGGTAGCACGCCAGACAGCTTTGACACCTCTCTATTTGGCCTGATAGCTAATCTATGTCTGGTGTTGGAGAACCGGCTGTCGTTTAACACTATGCTCTTCTCAAACGATTCGAAAAACGTCGCATAACACGGCGAGGTGTTACGCAAGATGATGACAACGGCAACTTCACATGGAGCTCAAGGAGCCTTTAATTGCGGACCAAGTGAAGCCCTGGACTACTCATTTTCTTCTATGGTCACTCCAATGACAGCAACCAAAACTCACTTACAGGACTGGGGTGATGCAGAGCTGAACTCTGATTACAGCAGGTTGTATCGAATTTCTCAAAAGGCTACGAGCGCGGATGACCCAAAGTGTGAATGTAAAAGATATTTGCGCAAGCGAGATAAATTGCAAAAATATTTGTTCATTCCCCACGCAAAAGGCCCATGTCGCTGGGAAGCAGTTGCCACCCCGACGGGGGTCGAGATTCAAAATGGCTACTTCGGAGTTGGTGCTGAGCGTATTGTGAAGTTCATGGACGTCGTGGATGCCGCGGGGAATGTCGTTGCCACCCCGCTAGTAGCTAAGGCGACCAAAAAGGAGTCGGGGCACAAGCAGGGCCGAACATTTCACATCCCGTTTTTTATGACACAGTTCACCGCCCAAGAGTAAGCCGCCAAATTTAACAAAGCCCTTGACGAACTCGGGGTTAGCCAGAACGTGGCTCGCGATTCATTCTTGGGTTGCTGCCTGTGTGAGTACTTTAATTTTGATGCAGACGAGTACCAGTGGGTTCTTTGCGAGAAACGTCTAGATCGATCGAAGTATCGCAAGTGGAACGACAACGGTAAGTACGTGAGGGGCTTCGCTGAACCACTGGGGCATCGTCAAACCCAAAGAAAACCGTCGCTGCTGAATCAGAACCGGTTGATCAAAGACCGTCGAGAGTTGGTAGATCGGTACACTTCCATTCTTGCGTAGAGTTTGATATAAACCCTGACGAAGATATAAGTGAGACTATAAATGACGAAGCTGACGAAGAGGAGCTTCGGAACAGATATCGAGCCCAATATAAACGGAGAAAAACTCTTAGAAGCTTCAATGATGAGGGAGATACCTTGAGCCCCCAAACCGACCAGTGTATATTGTCGAAGGAGCTATCTACAGCACCGTGCGACACCTGGAACGATTCTGAGTCATCCTACGAGTGTTTGGGCCCATCTGCCATGCTTGTCGATGCAAACCCAACAATATTGCAAGTATTGCAAGCGCAAAAAAAGAGTTTTAGACGATGGTGTACCCCAGGCCTTTACACACTATACCTACGCACGGAGTAGACGTACGCTGATGGTGTGTGATCTACAGGGTGTATTGGATCATACGAGAACACCAGCCGTGTTTGAGTTCACCGACCCGTGGATTCACCATCGCACCACTAAACCAAACCAGACACATATTGGCAGTAAGACGAGAATGGGAAAGCGAAAGGCGTTCGGAAACACCGATCTTGGGCGCGCAGGTATGCGCAAAGTTTTCCTAAGCCATACATGCAACGCCGTGTGTGACATACTTGGTATCATGGAGATGAAAGAGATTGACAAGAATACGGGTGAACTATACGTGAGCGCGCCTGGAATCGACGACAAAATCGAAAACAAAATCGACGACGACTTCTGAGCATCACATCCAGTCTCCTGGCGCAACCCCTCTATTGCTCTGGATGAGCAGAATTCCCTGAGAGGATCCTGTCACGTTACATCTGATTTGTCCTTACCACCGTCTTCCGAGACTATCCAAACGTTATTAACTAGTATTCCATGGCTATATATTAAATCGACTATATGTGTTTTGATTTTTGTGTCTGTGTTTGATGAAAAGGCAACGAAGGTTTATAAATTATATTGATTATCACAGCCCAAGCTGGATGTCGCGCAGTATACTGTCATATTTTTCAACTGTTTGGAGAATGCGCTCTGCTCGTGCATCCAACGTGGTCGGGGCATGTGATTCGAGCCCAAAGCGGTGCATTAGGGCGACTGACAGAACTCTTGAGCATGCCATGTGTAAGTAGGATGTCAATGAATGTAGTCAGTCACAATCAAACGCGTGCAAGGGCTCCTCAATGGCATATCAAGCTAGGTACGTGAACAACACAGCACATGCGGTGGTTTACTTTGGGACAAGTGGGTAGCAGTGGTGGTCCATGAGGTTACCCCGTGTATGTGTACCATAACATTTATACCTAATGTCTCTAATACAGCAGCAAATACTCTTTATGCTTACTTGCACGCGTTCAATTCATATGGTACTCCACGGTGGCCGCGATATTACACTTAGGTACTAGATTGGTTAGGGGACACTTGTGTGAGCACCTTCCCGCGCTCTTGAGCAGCCGAATGATTCAGCGTCAGTACATCCTAATACATTCGGGGCATCACATTTTATCACCAGTGAAAGCTTGACTACGCTCGACAGACAAGTTGTATACATATATATATGGCTAGTGTCACTTATCACGTAAAGCATATTCATGACGAGCTAAAGGGTCAAACGCACAATAATGTATAGATACATATTTACTTCGGTTAGGCTTTTGCCTTCCGGACAGATCTAGACCCAATCGCTTGCTGGTGATGAGAAGTCAGAGCTGTGTGAAATTGTGCTATGCGTACATGCCTTCCCGAGGACCACGCACGCCTGATATATATGCCCGTGTGCTCTGCTGCTGTCCCCAGTCGGTCGTATGCAACTATACTAGACTCCGTCGCTGGGTCTATGCAGACTTCACATGGTACGCTTGCATGCGTATGTGAGTGCTTGCTGACACAGATATACCGTGGCCGGCCGGGGATTTACGTCTAATGCCAAACAGTCGCATATCAGCTTACTCGTAGGTGTTTGTGTGCGTTTGGCACGCGCACGCGGACTGTGTGCATGTTTCTCGCCGCTCCATCAACTACAGGCTCAATTCACTCGTTGTTCGTGACTGTTCGGGACTATAAGGTAGGCACGTTCCTGTGCGTATATAAACGTGTACTATGTTTTGCACGCACTCTAACGGTGTGTATATATGTATGTGTGCATTCCGAGTCCAGGCTAACGCAGATTGGTGGTCGCTGTGTGCACACGCCTGCATATGCGTATATGTGGTCGCTGTGTGCACACGCCTGCATATGCGTATAGGTATACGGTCCACACGTGTGACATAGTTGCGTACACGTGTTTTTTTTGCACAACCAATTCAGGCCAAAACCGGTTGATGATTGTAAATACAAGCCGTGCTTGTACTGGCATAAAGATATCTCCATATATGTCACCTTAGTACCCGAAAGTAGGTAGGATGATCACATTCTACGAACTCGTCGATGCACACAAGTATGCGCACAAATATGTATATATGTATGCATAGAAGAGATATTGTACGCGCGCTTCATTCACATATACATATTGTGTTATGTCAAGTCCAGGCTCAATCGTTGAGTTGTTGTAAGTGCAAGATGACCATATCCGTGGACAACTATACTATCACTGACGTGCACGTTCCCGACAGCGTGGCCAGGTCCACATGCCCTATCTCTGCTCGTTTAATTATGTTCGGCTATTCAGCAATAAATGTACGCGTATGTATGTATGTATGTATGTATGTATGTATGTATGTATGTATGTATGTATGTATGTATGTATGTATGTATGTACGTATGTATGTATGTATGTATGTATGTATGT